>NC_139046.1:9539691-9579691 GCF_965140915.1 Aythya marila | reverse complement strand
AGAGTAGGATCAAAGGTGCAGATTACCAAATGGAACATATATTTCTGCTCATGTTTATTACTTGATGCTTTTTGCATAAAGAAGCAGTTTTTTGGTTTAATAAAATTTTCTTTTCTTGCTGCTGATTCCTTCCTGAGGTCATAATCCTCCTTTTGTGACATCACAATTGACTACAGGGAAAAATGTTATCACGTTGTACTTCAGTGGTAGGAGGTTGAGGTGATGAAATAAGCAGCTCTTAAGCAGAAATTAGTGTTCTCATGCTCATATCCTTTGTGTTAAAGTATTAATGCTGAAGGAAACCAATCCCCCATGCAGTATTTTTCCATCACATGACAGCAGTTTATTAGGCATTTGGCATTATAAAAACAGTCACCATGATATGTCCTTAATGACACTCTTAGGACAGTCCTACAAGACTCACAAGAAGAGAGCTGATAATTAAACCAAAAATAAAATCTACTGATACAGGACTTCCACTAGATTTTCCAGCCTATGATGTCTCCCTTGTGTCTTTCTGTTAGACTACAATCATTTGAGGTCAGGGAACACTCTGATACTAACATACCATATTTTTGGCAGTAAATAAATACTAAATGCTTGTGCACAACATTTTATTTTTATTTTTTTAATAGCCAGTTAGAAGTAAATATCCCCAGTAACATTTTTCACTATCTTGTATGACTGTTATCCGCCCAGCACCTGTACCAGCAGTTAGCAGCAACCTGACACCAGAGAACTCATATGATGCAGCTAATGAATTCTGCTCTAAATTATGTAACAGTTAAATGTAAGCTTGGTTTATAGGCAAAATGGTTTCAAACCTACTTGTGTTTTCAGATCTGGATTAGGTTTTACATCTGAGTTTGACCAGCTTTCTACAGTGTGAAAACTAAAGTCGTCTTCTAAACTACTGTCCACAAGTGTTTGAACTTTGTAGTTGGTATCTTCTATTTGTTGTACAATAGGATAAAATAATCTGGAGATGGATATTCAGTTGCTTGTATGATTCATTCCTTTTCCCATTTTGTAATTTAAATAGTACAGTCTTTCTTGCTACGAAGAATAAGGACAATAGAAATGACCTCTAAAACAATCACCCTCAGCCAGTCATTTGACTGATATTTTACCCTGGATCTGACAGTTCTTTCCCTGACTCTTTGGAGGGAAATGCACACTCATGTAAGAATAAGGATTGGGTAAGAATAAGGATTGGGTATGGGAGGGTGCTCACATATTCATAACAGTCACGAAGATCAACAAATTACTTATTCATTTTCTTTATGTCACCTGGGAGTTCCTGATAACAGAATGATTCTTTGCTGCCATATGCTACAGCTCCATAAAACAAATAATTTATGCACAAATTACAAAGATCACAAAGAAGCAGGAGAACACAAGAACTGCAACATCAGCTTCACGTGCAATCAGCACAAAGGAGGAAACAGACCTTCTGTGGAAACACCTTTCCACACAATCCCTGCAGGATTTGTGTACCTCTCTGCCAGGGCAGGTAACGTTACAGCTGGGGAAGGGGATTTCTACGAGCTGAGAAGTGCTCCAGGATGTGAGGCTGGTGGGTCTCAGACTCTGGCCCGGTTATGGCTTTGGTTCAGCAAAGCACTTACGTCTCATTGACTCTGCTGCAGTGAAACACATCTGTGTTCTGTGGAGCCTCTGTTGCTGAACTACACCTGGGATTGAACATAATGATAGTTTTGATATTTCAGGGGATGTTATCAGTTTTAAACATATACTAAAAAAACAAAAGAGCCCCAAAACATTAGGCTTACTTGCCAATAATATAGATAATGAATTATTCAATTACAACTCAAATGTACTTTCCATTTCCATTACTTTCCATTCCCTCTGCCAGATGACCAGAGTTTGGTGTTTCTCTGTTTGGGAAATGAAAATAGATTAGTCTGTCTCGCTTCTGTTTACAGCCTGATCCTAATAAATTTCACTTAGAGGTTCTCCTCTCTTGGCCCAATACTTGAACTTTCCAGCTATAACTGCTGCAAAGGGATTATTTTCATTTAGAATTAAATAAATTGCTATAATTCTTGTTTTAATCCCAATTTTTTGTTTTTAGGGAAAAACCAACCAACCAACCAACCAACCTTCAGTCATGCCTGAATTTCAATTTGTTAAAAAAATCCGATACTAACATTTAGAAAGGTTTGCTAGTTTGTGCTCTGAATGTATTTACTTTAAACCTGTCTCCAGTTTACTCCCCGCCTATACAATCTCCAGGTATTACACTTTACTCAATGCTGCCCATGTCCAACACGTTGTCAGCACCCTGCTGCTCAGTGGGTACCTCAGGCTGGATTGCAAAGGAGCAAACTAAACAAGAGAGGGTCTGGGCTGACCTAGCACCTCTCCCAGAGCAGAAATGGAAGATGCTTCATGACAAATTCTGGTTCATTTTCCTATCTATGAAGAAAGTACACTTCTTTTGCTTACTCCATCAGGAGGTATAAGCTGATTTGATTTCAGACTTGTATTACTGCATTTCAATGTATCAATTACTTCCTCTACTACTGGCAAATACCTGCAATACAGGCTGCATTTGCAACTATAGCACATAATCCCTTTTATCCACTGCACCTGCCAGATTCTGTTTTGAAGTAGGCAACAGTTTCATTGTATCACTGACATTATCATTTCAATACAGTCTCTTCACAAAATTGTTCTTATTCACTTGGCAGAAAGTTAGATATTTCTTGATTTGCCATCTAAGGAGCTATTAGGATTGCCTTTTTCCTTTTCTTTCTTTCTTTCTTTCTTTCTTTCTTTCTTTCTTTCTTTCTTTCTTTCTTTCTTTCTTTCTTTCTTTCTTTCTTTCTTTCTTTCTTTCTTTCTTTCTTTCCTTCCTTCCTTCCTTCCTTCCTTCCTTCTTTCTTTCCTTCCTTCCTTCCTTCCTTCCTTCCTTCCTTCCTTCCTTCTTTCTTTCCTTCTTTCTTTCTTTCTTTCTTTCTTTCTTTCTTTCTTTCTTTCTTTCTTTCTTTCTTTCTTTCTTTCTTTCTTTCTTTCTTTCTTTCTTTCTTTTTCTTCCTTCCTTCCTTCCTTCCTTCCTTCCTTCCTTTCTTTCTTTCTTTCTTTCTTTCTTTCTTTCTTTCTTTCTTTCTTTCTTTCTTTCTTTCTTTCTTTCTTTCTTTCTTTCTTTCTTTCTTTCTTTCTTTCTTTCTTTCTTTCTTTCCTTCCTTCCTTCCTTCCTTCCTTCCTTCCTTCCTTCCTTCCTTCCTTCCTTCCTTCCTTCCTTCCTTCCTTCCTTCCTTCCTTCCTTCCTTCCTTCCTTCCTTCCTTCCTTCCTTCCTTCTTCTTCTTCTCTCTCTCTCTCTCTCTTTTTTTTTTCCTAAAACTCTTCTTTTACAAAAATGAGGCTTACATTTCTGCTTTTCTATTTGCCATGAAAGAGTTCTAGAAAAAATAAATATCCAAAGCCCCAAATAATTTTATACCTGGAAATTTTAACTGTCTTCTACCATGGAATTTACCAGTTATTTAGTGATCTCTTTGTGTCTGTGAGCTATTTGTCTCTTAATTAGAGTATGCACCCCATAATGCATTGCTTTTTTTCCCTGAGAGGAAAGACTCGGGTATATCACAAAGTATGTTGTCCAAAAGGAAATCATGACAATAGAGGAAAATATCCAAATCAAATAGCCACCTCAGGCTGGAGTTCCCATCCAAATCACATCTGCTTCTGTCCAACTGTATTGCCTCCTTTCTCCTAGAGGGGAGGGATTATACTGTGCCATGTGAAGTATACAGAAAGTCATGCTTAAACAAGAAGGCTTGAGCAAAAGGCAAGGGGACATTTACAGAAAGAAACAGTCTTCCCAGAAAATGTACAGTGCTTGCATTAAAGTCCACATCTGGGGGACAAGTTATGGGGGAAAGATTTTGGAATTCCTTCAAAAATCCATTTTTACAACCAGCTTTAAAACCATCTTTACAAATCTAACCTTAATGCTGGTTATTGACATTCTTCTCCCACAGGACATTGATTGAGTGGATACAGAGTTGGAAGCTTGCAGAAGTCTTAAATTTACAACTAAATTGCTTGACAGAGCTAGTGGGGGCTGTGTGAATGGGGCAGAACTGTGCATTTGAAGAAGATACTCCAGAAAATCACATTTTAATTTTGATTCTACAAAGTGATAGACAAATCATTTTTGCTTTTAAGTTTTGACTGAAAAAAAATATGATGTTTGCCAGAAACAGAAACATGCAGGAGGGACAGAATTAGAAGACAGCCAACATCAAGGCAGACCAGTTGGAGCAGTTGTGCTGTCTCAGAAACGGGGCAGGAATGTGGTCCAGACACTTCAGTTGCCACCTGCCCCTCTGTGTCCTGCTTGTTGGGGAAGTAAGGAGCATTGTTTCCTGTATGCCTAAGGCACAAATGTCAAAACCTTGCTGATAAATCATCTCTCAGGTGGGCTTTAGTGTACAAATGGACACACAGGTGGAACAGGGCACCTTACCCCATTGCATGTCCTTCATGCAATGCAGCTGTGAACTCCAGTGAGCTCTGGGGAAAATTCCCCTCACTTTAGGAAAAAGTGCTTGTAATTCATTCACTTCCTCACTCTGTGTTGGGGCCTTGTTCAGGCCTAGCAACCTGAAAGTGGCCTCCTGGCTGCTTCCCAGCTCCCTGTGCTGTGGCAGAGCTGAACTGGAGCTCTTCAAGCCTTATGGACTCCATAGGCACAAGAAAAAATAGCCCATTGAACCACCATGGCTCAGGCAAATCAATTTCTATAATTAGGTCACAGTGGACTTTCAGAGACCACTGCTGAGTGATCAGGAGCATGCATACAGCTTGGTTCACAAAGAAGCTCTGCACTAGTCCAAGGCAAGAACTGAATTCAATACTCTAACTTTGGAATGAGGGATTTTAACCCCTCTGCCTCCACACTCTTACACCACCTTCCACTGACTTAAAGGTGTTTGAAGGAGAGCTGAGGACTATGATTCCTCTGTGAGGGAACATTTTCCTATGTGAGTTTTTTACAATGCATGTGGTAGACCACATTTTCATTCCTGAGTCACCAAGAAATGAGAAAAAACATGCAACTGTCAGAGCGGTGCAATACTTCATGGCAGGGCAGCAGCACAGGGCTCAACACATGTGTCCTTGTTGTTCTGCCAGCGTGGCACCCTCCTGATCAAAGCTACATCATCCCAGCAAGTACCACTGAGCTGCAGTGAGCCGGGGCAGGACAAGCATGCCAGGTGAACTGCCACAAATCAGCAACCCATCAGGGATCCACCACACCTCGCTCCCTGCCCAGTGGACCCTGGGCCTCGTGTAATGTTTATGCCCCCGAATCCTCCCAGCGTTGCCTTGTTTTTTCCATTTCCTCCACCACCCACCGTTTCCCTTCTGAGTCTCTCCCTGCCCACACCCCTACCAAACACGTGTCAAGCTGTGCTTATTTGGATGGTGCAAAGCATTTCAGCAAAATGTCTTCAACAGTGGGGTTGTACAGGGTCCACAGGAGGAAAGGCCTGTGGATAAGGCACTGGGCAGGAAATCTGCTGTTTGGCTTTTGCACTGACCTGCATTGGAGCCTGATTTAAGCTGTTAGCTCCCAGTGACCTCTGTGGGGATGACAAGGTGGGGAGCTGGGGCTCAGTGCCTGCCTGCATCACAGAGCATAGCTGTGCAGGGGTCACAACAGCAGCTCCTGTGTGCCAGGAGCGTCCAGGCTGGGTTGGTGCTGACCCACCCGAGGCTGCTTTCCCCTTCCTCAGCCTAATTCTAGTTCCTCAGGCAGCTCATACAGAGACTTGGATATCTACAGGCTCTGCATGCATTGTGTAAATAGGAACTTAATCCCATTATAGGTCTGAGCAAGTCCACTGAGGCCAAGCATCTCGAGCTGGCTAAAACACAGCCAGGCAGGCCTTCATTATATCCTCTTCTGCAGTGTGAGAGTGAGTTTGGATTTCTCTACTTGAAATTGAAACTGGTGGCATTTTATAGCAATTGCAAGAGGTGTGGATGACAGAGAAACATGGAGCAAGCCCAGGATCACCTCTGAGTTTGCCAAATCACTGCAAGGATGTAGGGCGATTAAAAGGAAAACGTTCATCCGTGTTACTGATGAGGAACACTTGCAGTTACTAAAACAGAAAGGACTTTAAATGGATTATTTGTTTTCTATTAGCTGGGTTGCTTTATATTCTTCACAGTTCTCTCAGGCTTGGCTGTAGAAATAAACCAGTCAGATTCACTTTTACTCAGAGCTGGTTTCTAGTCAGGTTTCTTTGGGCTCAAATCAGCAATAACTGGGCTCTAAATGATGAAGTGAAAAACAAGGAGGAGAGGACAGGGAGAGTGGGGAATGTTGAAATTCCCAAACTATTCCTGCTTTTCCTGTATTTTGCAAAGGGTTGTTTGGAGCCAGATTCTGGGCCAGATCAACTTCTAGCAGCACACTTAATTTTTCTCCACAAGGCAGAAGAAAATAATTTAAAAATTTCAGGCTCCGCACTGGTAAACTATACACTCTGACAGAGCTGTTTCTCCTCAGGCAAATTGATGTGGAACCAATTATAAGACAGTGTGGTGGATTTACTTTTCCATCGTACAGAAACAAAACAAAACAAACAAAGAAAAATGTGTACATGTTTCCCTCTCCAGTTTCCTCCTCCTTAAACAAGAGAAAATCTTTGGTCCCAAATTCCTGACCTCCGACTACCATAAGTATGGTAAAGGTGCAGTTAGAAATGGCATTTACCTCATCAGGTATGCTGGGCTTTCTTTTTCATTTTAAGGAAATCTTGAGCAAGTTTTGCATCTGGCTGGCAGTCTCTGTGCTCCCAACTCATTTCTGAGTTCATTTCCTTTGGAAGCAAAACAAAGCAGAATGCTCTACAACCTTTTACCATGCAGTTATCTGCATTCCTGGACAATGTCACTGTCTGGTGTGTGACTCATTTGTGGTCTCTGCAAAGTTTATGTGTTCATTATAGCCTCTGCTCATTCTGCTATATTATAGACAAAATTAGGCTTCACTGAACTTCAGTTTTCAGGAACAGGCTTATATTATAAATGGAAGGGTAGCATATTGTGGGGACAAATGTGGCCACATCTCCTCATCGTTACGTAATATTATTACTGAGATGTATGTACTAGAAAAATCAAAATTTTCTAACAAACAATGACAGCTTAAATAGGGAAGACATTCCTTGTTATTCATTACAAACAGTGAAATTTGCTATGTGGTAGTTACACAGATGCTCTGAAAGACCACTGACTACAGAAATACATGTTGTGCTCACATCAAGCAATAACCTGGAAAAGGTTAAATAAAATTCAGATCTAATCTTATCATGTCTGCCAAGCCAACTCTGATTGGAGGGTCAAATTAATGGTGTTCCTGTAAAACAAACTGCTGAGGTATCCTGAGAAAGGCAGGCTTTCATCAGGCTCATTCCTATGCATCCAAAATGAGCCTATTTCTTCCCTGTGCATCATTACCAGATCAAACAGCTGCAACATCTGAGAATGCAGAAGGAGGGTTGATAGGAGATGGGTTGTCTATGTAAGGGAATTAAAAGGTAGAATTAAAGCTGTGTGAGGTGTACAGGGTAAGGTAGCAGCTAGGTCTGTGCATGCAGAGGGAAAAATGGAGGATATTTGCTGATAGGTTAATTAATTTTAATAGTGGCTTTCCTTGTGTTTAGTCTGAGCTTTCACTTTTTCACAGAATGATTTCTATGTTCTGATGTATGTGGTGGATAAACCTCAACAGAAAGCTTTAATTCAATTCTGCTAAAGATCACCTAAATGCAGCTGGAACCTGGTCTCTACCAGGACTATTGATCTAAAGAAATTAGGCCTGGGACATGCTTGTACCTCCTAGAGATACCACAGGACCACATTTGGGAACATAGATTGTCTCTTTCATTAAGGTGCTACCAGATCTAACTGATAGCACTGAGAAATTCAATGCAGTTTGAGATTCAAAAAAAATGTCCATTTTATGCTTGCTTTACACATCTCTATTGATTGCGGTTGGGTAAAGGTAACAGCAGAACTTGATTGTCTGAATAAAAGGTAACACCAGTCTGTGAGAAAACAAACAATGGGGGAACTTGAGCAAAATTAAAACAATAGCACTGGTCTTCAGTAACAGTCATACAGGGGCCAGAAGAAAATGTGGAAAATCTAGGAAGTAGTTCAAAGGAGATATTTGTGAAAAAGGAGTAAAGGGTGTCAGGAAAAAGAAATTAATGGCAAAAATAGCAGAATCTTAGACAGTCTTTCATTGCAGGGAGCATCATGGATATAAAGGAAATGTTCAAACTGCATAGGAGCAAAGACTGATAAGACTTGCACTGCAGAGATTAAGGTATCAGTTTCCAGGCAAAGGGATCTGGGGATTGGATCATTATTGTACTATTAGCTGTTGGCTGGAGATAAACAAAACAGATGTTTATTCCCAGGAGAAAAAGCTCTTAGAGTTTAACTGACATTGCTAATTTGAAATTCCCTTG
Source organism: Aythya marila (assembly GCF_965140915.1). Taxonomy (NCBI): domain Eukaryota; kingdom Metazoa; phylum Chordata; class Aves; order Anseriformes; family Anatidae; genus Aythya; species Aythya marila. The sequence continues at coordinate 9,571,171 of NC_139046.1, read as the reverse complement.
AGCAAGAAGGTCTCTCATTGGAGCCAGTCCTCACAAGATAATTTGAAAACAAACAAAAAAACAACAACAACAAAAAAAAACCCTACACAATACATGCTGATTGCTCCCTTATCATCTGCAGAATTATTTTCTTTATTACTTGCCTTGTATTTCTCAGTCTAACAGATATTAATATAGGATGTGCCTCAATATTTAAGAGTACCTTGTCTGAGTGTTAGAATTTCTAGCCCTGGGTGACATCTGCACAAGTCCTCATTTACCTGACTCCAAAGCCTGCTAAAATGGCAGGATCCCAAATAAAAATGATTAAACTTGTTGGTAAGAGTTCAGGAATAAGCTTGCATCACTGGTAAGACTCATGGCTTTGCAGAACCACAAGAAAACAGAGCTCACCAAGGCCAGATCTGGGTTATCAGAAGCTGGGGAAATTCCACTGCAGGTCTAGCCTCTCTCTCTATTTTTTTTTTCTTTTTTTTTTTTTTTTCTTAGATGTCCATCTGTCACCTTTCATGAGTATTATCTTTGGAAAGCAACAAGAAAAAAAAAGTCAGAGCCAGTTTAATAGCATGTGTCATCTCTCATCCAGTTCAGGCTGCAGAATTTGTGTTCAGGAGAGGACACATGAACTTCAAAGCTTTGAACTCGTCTCTGTTGTGTTGTAGGGCAATAGTAAAGGATATCCTGGGAATGCAAAGGCACTTTTTTTTTTTTTTTTTTTTTTTTTTTTTTTTTTTTTCAACAGGAAGATCTTTGAATGAAAGAGGCCAGCAATCCCTGATGACATTATTTTTATTTCTACAGCACCATTCTGCCAGCAGGGGCATGACAGACCTGCTCTCCCACAGTGAGGAATCAGTAGATGGCCCAGTGAGACTTAGCATGGCACTGATAGGATGCAGCAAGCCAGGAAAAGAACTCAAGTGGGCAATCTCTTCCAGGAAACTAAACATGCGTGATAGTCGAAGTGATACACTTCTTCCTCCTTTATTTATAATGGATAATGCTGCGATTAACGTATCAGATTGCACATGAAGTCTCAGCACAAGACATCAAAGGCTTTCCACATAGGTTCTTCTCCTGCCCTGTCTTATTAGTGTGTATGGTGCCCTGAGGATATAACATGCAGAACTGTAGAATGCCTCACGAGCACTTCAAATGTGAAGCTGAAGGTTTGCTCTAGCCTCATGACAAATGAGACAGACCATTGTTTCAAATGAGAGCAACTCTCAGGAGAACTGCAGTCCTCAGGATACCCTAAAATAATGTAGCCCAACCAAAAAAAAAACAGCTACAGAACAATGAAAGAGGCAAAAATGACTTCTTTATTTTTTATTTTATTATTATTTTTAATTTCCAAAAGTGCATTTTCTCTCGGAGACTCTCTCTCAACATTCTTGTGGGAAGGTCTGACTTCTTAGCTGGACAACAACCACCTCTCAGTGTCATGTATATGTGAGGTTGTCCCATCAGAAAACTCAGTTTCCCAGCTGGAAACATTTTGGCAAAACTATTTAGCAGCTTTCCTATGCATTCAAGTTCTCAGACAGGGTTGGGCTGGTGCATGCATTCTCCCTTTCTTTAAAATTGTTTTGCTGATCATTTCTGCTGCTTTAGTTTTGCTATTTTGTGCTTACTAAAATACCTCCTTTACCAACCACAGAAGGAAAACCTTGCTGCATTTGAGGCAGTGGCATTTTGCCTTCTACCCATTATTGTACCTATTTGTCTCTAGCAGCAGTCAGCATGTGGGTGGTTTGGAGAGAGATTTAAACGCTGATATTGTACTAAGGTTCCTTTTTATTCAGTAATTTAACTGGGGAGATTGAAACATTGTACATTATTTTGCCTGTGGTAAAATAGACCTATTTTAGTTTCTTTTTTTCCCTTCTTCTGGTTGCTCATTAATATTCAGAGTTTATCTCATCTATTCCCCTCTTCATTTGGTTTGTAAATGATTCCTTTGCTTGCTCCTTTATTTTTAAGCCTGTTTTCAACTTTTGTTTAATCTTCTTGGTGGCTTTTTTTCTTGTTTGTTATTAAATTTTGAGTTAGCTTTTTAAGCTTATCCCTTTTCATATTCACTCCTTAAAATGACAGCTGCTCTTTTTCTCTGTCTTCTACAGAGGCTGTGTGAGCACAGAGAAATGAAGCTACTCCTCCAGTATGCCACAGATTGCTAATTTTGGTCTGGCTTGCTCAGGTGCCAAGAGCAGGGGCTGGGGATACTTTAGCCTGTCATCCCCAGTGGCTGCCATCAGATGTAGCATGGTAATAAGTAGAAACTGGCACCAGTGTATGAAGCTTCAATTTAGATGATGGAGTGGCACCGAGATGTGTATTGCTTGAGCAATCCTACTGTAGCTGTCTCCGTAGGATTTTGATTTTAAACTTGCCATTTCAACCTTCACTTTTCAGCTCTCATTACCTCTACACCTCTTCACTAGCATCTCTACTGGACCTATCCTTGGTCTGCTTGCTGGTGACCTGTAGTTATGGCTGCTAGCATGTGTGTTGTATTGCCTGCAGATACCCGAGCTAAAGCTGGGGTGCTCCTGTGTGCTCATCACATGTTGGCTTTGCTGTATGTTTGTCATGTCTACCTGTAATAGCTCCACCCTGGTGTAACTGTGCTGACTTCAGAGAAGTCATCCCTGTCAGAGCACATTCTGGCAAGCATTGAGCTTACTCATCCTTGTCTGATTACTTCATCAGTGCTTGTTTAGTTGAATGTCATATTTATTTTAATTAAAATTCCATTCATTCTGTTTTGCTTTCTTCTATTACACAGAATCACAGAATTTCTAGTTTGGAAAAGACCTCAAGATCATCGAGTCCAACCTCTGACCTAACACTAAAAAGTCCTCCACTAAACCATATCACTAAGCTCTACAGCTAAATGTCTTTTAAAGACCTCCAGGGATGGTGACTCCACCACTTCTCTGGGCAGCCTGTTCCAATGCCTAACAACCCTTTTGGTAAAGAAGTTCTTCCTAACAACATCCAACCTAAAACTCCCCTGGTGCAACTTTAGCCCATTCTCCCTTGACCAGGCACGTGGGAGAACAGACCAACCTCCACCTTGCTACAGCCTGCTTTAAGGTATCTGTAGAGAGCGATAAGGTCACGCCTGAATAAGCCCAGCTCCCTCAGCCGCTCCTCGTAGGACTTGTTCTCCAGACCCCTCACCAGTTTCGTTGCCCTTCTCTGGACTCGCTCGAGCACCTTGATGTCCTTCTTGCAGCAAGGGGCCCAAAACTGAACACAGTACTCGAGGTGTGGCCTCACGAGAGCCGAGTACAGGGGGATGATCACTTCCCTAGCCCTGCTGGCCGCACTGCTTCTTATACAAGCCAGGATGCTGTTGGCCTTCTTGGCTACCTGAGCACACTGCTGGCTCATATTCAGCAGACTATCAACCATCACTCCCAGGTCCTTCTCTTCCAGGCAGCTTTCCAACCACTCATCTCCCAGCCTGTAGCTCTGCTTGGGGTTGTTGTGCCCCAGGTGCAGGACCTGTATTGTCTCATACTTTAGCCATCCCTGGGCCTATCGGTTTTCAAGAAGCCCCTTCATTTCAAGCAGATTTTGGATCTGATAAAAGCAAGCATTGCCTTGCTATCCTTGCTTCTCTCCAGCTTCCCCAAGCCTGTTCCTGTCATGTTCATTATTTAGCAGAGAAACGTGGAGTTTTCCCTACTCCACTGGTTAATTTTTCTCTTGATTTAATCTTTTTTTTTTTTTTCTTCTCTCTTTGAATTCCCTCTTTTAACCACCAATGAGCTAATCTAACTCTTTTCCTCATCTCCCTCATAAAGCAGGTATCTTCAACAAAGCCAAACCCACAGCAGTCATTACCCAAATGTCATCCCAGACCTGGTATGGTACAAGGCTGGATTCTGAATTCACCTGTCATCATGGTTTGAAGCACAATTTCTCTTTCAGTGGGTGACATCATTCTTTATACAAAAAATAGACCATCTTGAAAAAAATTTTACCAACGTTTTTGCCTCGCTGCAGCATAGTACTTAAGCACATGTTTAAGTATGCAGGTGCATCTGACCTCTGTCCTTCTTGTCTGTACCATGCAATGTCATGTGTAGAAAAGGAGCTCCAAAAATAATCTGTAATAATCATGTGATTGATGATGAGTACATGGCAAAATTGACATTTAAAGGAAAACAGAAAAATTTAACACGGGAATATTACGTTATTTAGCAGTGGAAGACTTATGAAAGCTGAGACAGATAGATACAATTCTTCTGAAATGTCATACAATTTGTTGGGAGCAATGACAATATTGGAATCTTTCAGTGGCATTTGTCATTGTCAGAGGCGGGTCAGTAGACTAGATGGAGCCAATTGTGATCCATTATGACAATGACTAGGCCCTTAGGGACCAAAACAGTCTTTGGGTTGCTCTTTATACAATTACAGCAAGCCCAGCTTGTGCTGGACACAAGTATAGTAAGTACAGTACCAGTATATGTTTTATATAAAAGATCTACTTGCTGAAAACAGAAGTGTTTTTTGTTATTGTTGTTGTTTTTCTGGTACTGTTAATTTGCTTTGACTAATCATGATCAATTTTCCTTCTTTATTCTTCATATATGTAGTGTTTTAATTCTTAAGAAGTTCCCTCTTATTAGAATAGGAATGTGCCTTCTTAGTTTCTTTCCTTTTTTTTTATTTTTATTTTATTTTTATTTTTATTTTTTTTTTGTTGGGGGGGTTCATATGCTTAGGGTCTGCAAAATAGAAACAGATTATCTTCTTTTCCTAAGGAGTGTCAGGACCATTCTGAGACATCTACTTCGCAGACTTAAATCTGGGGGCAAGTAACAAAAGAAGACAAGAAAGAGAGTACAGTAGTACATCAGATTATCAAGCTGCAATTTATATCTTTTATACAGAAGACACTACATGAGTCTTGCCTAAAAGGCAAGAAAACGGAGCCTGCATGAATAGTGAAGCAGAGTCAATATTTCATTTTTGATACTGCCTCTGGCAGGCTTGGTTGTATTTCCAGAACCTGAGTTTAGGTGATATTTCCAAGATACAACCTTATCTAAAGGTGGGATAGGTAAAGAGTTGTTCTCACTTGCTACCATGGCTTCTGAGTGATCACAGTAGCTATAGGCAGCTGTAATTGAAGTGTTTAGTGTTTGCTAAATATGGTTATTACCTGAGGGTTCTTGAAATACTGTTTGCATTTTTTATGGTCACTGGATTCTCCTGATTACCAGATGTAATAGACTTTTTATGCTACAATGCAACTGTTGAACATTTTAATTGGAATGCCATGTCAAATTTTTAAATTAAAAATCAAATACTCAAAGCACCAGTGCTTTTTTGATTACTAAAATTAAAACCTAATTGAATTCTCCCACCAAAAAATATCCTGTGGAAATTTAATTAGAGAAGTGTAAGAGAGCTGATTTTTAAAACATATTAATTTTTAATTAGGAGAAATCTGAAAGGCAAATTACTAAGTTTTAAATTTTCCAAACTATGAATATGGAGATGCCATGTGGTACAGTAAAGAGAAGACCCAAGTCCAACTTCCTAAATGACTATATAACTGTGTGGATAGTTGTTTTTGTGGTAAATCCTCATAAAAATCCTCCATCTTTTGCATGTCAGTACATTGAAAGATTACAATAAAGTTAAAGAAGCTTCAAATGAACTTTTGGAGTAGGGTGCAAATAGGGAGGTCAGCTGGTTATTTTGCAGTAGGGTCTGAGGTACACACATGTCTTAAGTGTTCACCTGTTGACTTGCACGATGCCTCTGCTCTTAGTTTGGGGTTGATGTAGGTTCTATTCCCAAGTCCTTAGCCTGCCCTGTTGTGTTGCAAGGTGCCTAACTCCAGGGCTCTGTCCCAGGGGGTAGGAACTTGCATTGCGGGCATTGCATCAGTCCATGTTGCCCTGCCTTTGTTTGATATTCCACTGCACACACAGGAAGATTCACACAGCATTAATAAAGGTGAAAAAATCATTGACAACCGAGGTGGGCTCAATTTGGCCTTGTCAGGATGCTTCCATTTCCCATAGATTTTAGTGGTTTGGGTTTGCATGCAAAGTGTCCGAGAATTAGAATAGGTGACAAGTGCCCTTGGGAAAGGACAGTGCCATCATTAGTCAGCGAGACTGGAAATGATTACACCCCTACTTATTTCTTTTTTTTTTTTTTTTTTTTTTTTTTTTTTCTGAAAAATGTGTATCCCACAAACTAGTTCTGTATTTTGTGGTGCTGTGTGATACACAGCATGTCATGATACAGCAGTTAGGACACAATTTAATTTAATGAAGAAAAAAATAAAAAGACTAACTGCAGCTCTCTGGAGACTCACTGCTTAATGATACACACTTAAAAGCATAAGGAATAACAAAATGAAGAGGACCTGTGCATTAAGGGTACATTCTGATCTGGGGTATTTCAGTCTTTCACAGCTGAAGTGACGCCAGTGTGTGACATTGGCTCAGACACTGCACTTGGAGAGACATGAGAGACACCTACGTAAGCAGGCACCCTGGGGTTTAGGCTGACTTCGGTATGCTCCGCATCATTCTGCTGGTGTGTGACTTAAGGCATGGCACCAATCTCTTTGATTGCTCACTTTTATCACTATCTTGGAAAGCCTTCTCTGTCTTCAAGAACAAAGAAGAAGCCTGCTCATGGTTAAGATACTCAGGTAGAAAAGAAAAACTGAAACATGAACCAGAAAACCTTTTCCTTTACTCTTTTACTAAAACACTAAAGTACAAAACACCACCAACAAAATCCACCACCAAAAGCTATTGCCTCCTGTCTTTTTCCACAACTTACAAGTCTTGACACTTATCCTATTGCTCAGCTTGAAATGGAGAAGACACACCCTTGTCAATGGCTAGTCTGGTGCCAGTGGCATTTTTCTGGGAAGAAGGTGAGACATGAGGGTTTTAAAACCTATCTCCCAATTCCTGGACCATTAGGCTAGTATAAAAGGACTATATACTTGTTCTCATCCCACCTGAAGGGAAATGAGGCAGAAGGTGACAGATTTAATTTCTTTTCTTTTATTATTATTTATTTATTTTGTTTTGGCCTAGAATTGAGTTTGGTGTCAGAACCCAAATTTTGTGTGTCAGGCATTTTCCAAATGTCAGCTTACATGCCTAAGTCTTCTAACAGAAGAACCGGGAGCTATATATATTGGAATCCTGTGAAAAGCTAAATCCCTGATTTAGGAAGAATGGTCAAAAATGTTGTAGCTTTTCATGGTAACTTTGTGATCTTTGTCCTTTATATGTTGACTTAATAGTCACATATGCACATAAGACTGAAGGAATAAAGGTATGTTTTGGTTATTATGTAGGCTGATGAACTGCTTCTCTTCTTCAGTTGTAATTTTTTTAAGTCACTTTTGCAATTAAACAGTCTTGTTATCTTTCATATGTTTTCTCATTGCATATTTAGGCATTCTGCTGTCTATAAGCAGCTATTACAACAACTTACTTGTTTTTCACTTATATGTAATAACAGTTTACTGATTACTCAAAGGTCCATACTTTTTTTTTTTTTTTTTTTTTTTTTTTTTTTTTTTTAAATTATTATTATCATAACAACGAGAAGCAGAAAGTCTATTTAGAGAAGTAGGTTTTAAACACATCTAAAAATCAAGGAGCATTAAAGGCTAGGAAAGGCCTTTGGAATTGCAGTACTTACAACAGGATGAAGAAGTGGGTGAACATAAAGAATTCACATGATAGATGCTTGGTTCACCACAGTACAAACACTTTCACACTGGGTAATGATTCAAGATGTTACTGCTTTTTGTTTTCTTGATACTCACAGCTGAGCCTTGTTAACAGTGCAAAGTCAGTCAGATTAGTTTAAATAGCTTTCAGATCTGCAAGGACACATCTGCTTGTGCCTGTTCTCAGTGTTTCATTTTATTAAAGTCGATTTAAAAAAATGCACAAGAAATATAGGTTTATATAAAAACAAAAACTTATATTACACAAAAATCAACATAATCCATGTGAATCAGGTTTGTCAATCACTTTCAGGAGGAGATTGGGATTTATTGCCCCCCTTCTTTTCACCCCAAAGAACAAAACTCCCAGCCCTTCTTCTCTGAGAAGATTATTGCGTTTCTGCCCAGTGCACCTCATTCCTTCGGGAGACAGGGTGCTGATAAGATAGGCAATTCATCTGATCCCACATCACAAATCTTGTATTACCAGTCCTGAAAGCACAGAAATATCAATACTGAGGAAAAACAAAAAAAAAAAAAGAAAAAACACTGCTCATAGAAGGAATTTGGAAAGTGAAAAGTATCTGCACATGGACAGTTTGTCCTAAAGTGTACTATCCCTGGCTTCTTTGCCCTGTAGCACTGTCGTTAGACATCTGTCAATGCAGGATTAACCCTCATGCCACCCTACTCCCTCCCTGCATGGTGGGAGCTAGCTTGCAGATGACCGCGTTGAAATTAAATGGGCAGATCAGCCAAGTTTGGTAAAGGCTGATTTTATGCTGGTTGGAGTAACTTGTGATCTCCACAAAGGTTTAGGAGAACAGAGTTTGTGTCAGTGAGAGCTAAGCAGAAAGCTATTGATTAATTTCTTTCACATTAGTTTAATTTGATGTTCATGTAACCAAGCCTTATTTGTAGTGGGGTAATAGGAAAACAGCACTGCAACACAAGAATTTCCAGCCAAAATAAAGCAAGGCAATTACAGATTGTCCACTGGGTTGATGCAATAATCTTTCATTTCAGAACAGCTGAGTTCTGGACCCCAAGTGTAACCCTCTAGCAGATGCCTCTGTCAGCAACAAGAGGCTGTTTCAATCTGTTTAGAGCAGAAATGCTGGGAAAACAGAGGTTATATGTGGAAAAGAAATATACTTCTCAGGGAAAGGATTTAGTTAGTGTTTTTTTTTTGTGTTTTTTTTTTTTTTTTCCTCTCCCCCCTTTTCCCTTTTTTTTTTTCATCTGTTTTCCCTTAAATAGAGGAAACTAGGAATATTTTCTTCTTACCAGTTAGAGCAACTGAACATTCAATTCCATGGGCTACTTTCTCCACTGTCGGGGATAAAATGTTGGAGTTTATTTAGAAAAAAATAAACCAACCAACCAAAGTGGCTTCATGCAGATTTACATACTGTCAAAACAGTATATTGAGGTGCTGTCAACATTTGCAAAAGGTAACAATAGGAGTTCTTAAGATCCAGAAATGTTAGATGTTGCTAAAGTTTTCTTTGTAAATTATAATAACAAAACAAACAAACAAACAAACAAACAAAACCATTTATTTATTGGCAAAGAACATCTATTCATCAAAAAGTTTCCTCAAAATATAACTGCTTAGATAATGTATATATAAAGATTTCTAAGACCCAGAAATACAGTTTGGCATGAAGAAGGATCACCTAAAGCAAATCCCTACATCATCACTTGTTTGTAGTGTGGAGATTACTGCATCCACCTAGGATATGCAAGACCTAAACTCAAATCCCTTCTCTAACAGATTTGAAATTCTGTCATATGCTTCTGTGAAATACCAGCTATTTAAGTCACAGATCTGATTTCTCTGCCAAAGGCTATTTTCTTCCCTTGTACTCTAAACAGTACATCTTCCACTGAAGTAAAATAAAGTCTGGGTTTGGCCTTTTTGGAAAAACTTGATGTGAGGGTGATGTAACTGGTAAAGTGAAAGATCGGGCACAGCCATAATATGGACTTTAACAGATGGGGGCAAGGCATAGCAGCAGAAACATGCAAATCCTGCTTTTATTCAGGATGGTCCAAAAGAAACAGAGCATCTACTCATTCTACAGAACTTTTTTGTCTCAGAACTACTTAAAAAATAAAATAAAAATTCAGACGTTTTTAAATATCAGAAAATGAATAATTTACCCTTTTATTTTGGAAATGTTATCTCCAGAATTCAAAATTACAGGAATATCATTCATCCTTCAAATGAACAATCTTCCCATACTGACCTCCTACCCCCCAAAACAAACAAACAAACAACAAAACAAAACAAAACCCACTACCACTAAAAAAACCACCACCCTTTTATATTTCCCATTTGTCAAAGCACTGGGTACATGCTCAACTTTATGCTGGAGAATGACTGAGTACTATTAAGTTAACTGTCTTCTTTTGTCTTCATAGAGTTAAACCTATGATCGTTTGGGGTAAACATCATCTCTGAGCACGAGGTTAAACCCATTTACCGTAGCGTGGGCTAACTCATGTTTTAAAAGCTTTGAATACACAGAGTGCCTGGCTACACTGGAGCCACTGGAAAATACAAGAGGCAAAAGATAAGTGATCTAGAACTGAAATCGCAAAAATATACCTGAAAATGTGAATACTGAACAAAGTATGGAACAGGCTCATCTATAGACTGTACACTAGACACCTCGTAATAAATAAATCAATACTCAAGCACTGAAGAATAGTGGACTTGGAGGAGTTATGAGACTATGGTTTGGAATTTGATCCTCCTATTAAGTTCAGTATTTGTTTTGTTAATCAAATAGCTTTTTTTTCAAGCCTTAACTCTTTCAGAGGCTGCATTATGGTTGTTTAGTATTGGTGCATTGGGTGTTTTTATCATTTTAACTTTAGAAATACAAAGCATTTTATTTTAGATAGATTCTAATGAATTTTGTAATTAAAAGATTTTTACTTTTTTATCACAGGAATTACTTCATGCTTGAAAGCAAGAGGCCCTGACACACATTTAATGTTTATTTATCAAAGTGGCAAATCATTGGTAATTTATGCTGGGTCTAGCTCTACACAATGAGGTTACTGTCGCAGTAACAAACTCTAATTAAACAGGGCTAAGTTAGAGACCCGCTCTGTGTTGTGGTATCAAAGCAGTGTTTCATTATACTCCTGTCAGTTCCCATGTTGTGCATTTGCTTAATACTGAATGCAGAAGAGTGAGGGGATCTAGCGACTAAAGACAGTTAGGTCTGGTGCAAACAGGGTTGTGTTACAACTTTGTGCACTGTTTCTATAGCAGAACTTGAAATGTTTTCCCTTTAGAAATATCAGAGAGGGATTTCTCTGTACTCTGCCCTTTGGCTGCAGCCTGTGTTGTTGTGCTTGGTAGTCACTTGTGCCTGCAGTGAAGTCGCTACAACAAGTTTATCTAGTAAAAAATGTCCTTGATCATGCATGGTAGGGGGGAATCGGGTCTTTAAAGGTCCCTTCCAACCCAAACCATTCTATGATTTTATGATTCTGTGACTCTATGACCGTCTTTCAGGAAGGCACTGCATGATGAATGTGGAGTGTGGATATGGGACCAGATCCTATTCCATGAAGTGAATGAGATGGGATGGTGAAAGAAGGTGATGCATCAGTGACATAACCCCAGCCTTGCCTCTAGCTCCTCTTGAGAGAAATAAGAGCAACATGCCTTTACAGGTAGCACTTGAGAAAAAGCACAAAACAGAGGGTGGGTAGCACTTTTGAAGCTTGTATTGTTGACTCACTGTTTTCCAAGGTGACTTGCACCACTGAGACAGGCCTACTATGGACTGTTGTGAAACTGCTGACATGCAACGGCATATGTCACATCTGAAAATGGGAATAAGGCTCACGTGGAGCTCTGCAGGGATGACTACTGAAGGAGATGAGCCTGGTCTATGCAGCTCCAGTATAGAAACCCTGTTGCTGCATAAAGTTGGTTCTGAGTCCAAGCTAGTACAGCCTGCCTCTGGATAGGGTGTATCTGATGCAATCTGGACCTATGGCGGTCTGATCCCCAAACAAAACCACATGAATTTGTGACAGAAAGCAGTAGGAAACAGAACTAGAAAACTGCTATGTGTATTACCCTGGTGCAATGGCTACTTTTAATAATACTGACATGGAGCAATGGAAGAAGAAAGCAGCTAGATAAGTGCTTCAAGCTGTGCTCATCACGATGTGACCATGTTTAACAGCACAGCTCCCAAATGCACCATGCCAACTCCACAAACCGTGAAAGCTGACTTTTCACACGCAGCTCAGACTTGATTCTAGTTCCACGAGAAGCCCCATTAAGTTGCTATTCATGCAAATACATGAATGAAATGCTGTGCTGTATTTGCTACCCAGCGAGAGATCAGACTCAGTCCTGACCTCAAGCCCTTTAGTGGTGGTAAGGGATCTTGCCATTGACTCCAACGGACTGGATCAGGCATTCAACATCTTGACTTCATGGGGAATTTGTGGTGGAATTGAAAGGGCAGAAATCAGCTCTTAACCTTTGACTGCAGACAGTTACTGAAGACTATTCCCTCCAGTTGCTGAGCACAGCTATAGGCTGAAGACTCAGCTCTGCACAGCCCTGCTCTCACATTGCTCTGGCACACTGCACGTTTGCAGCAGCTTTCATGAGGAGTTCAGCTTCAGCTTGTAGCTTCCTCCCTCTCCCTCCCATGTGCCAAAAATGTGCCAGTTACAGAACAAAGGAAATATCACAGAGTCAGTTGGGTGGGAGAGCTACAGAGCCCAGCAATTACCTGCTGTTATCACCGTGGCTGTGCTTTCTGTCATGTTATATTTCACATTTGCATAGCTGTGTGTATTTGCTCTTTCATCGCTGTTGTACGCAAGCTGTAATCAGTTCATTTTATGGCTGTCTTCAGCTAAATTCTTTGTTGATTTTAACATGACAGAAGTTGAAAAGATTACATATTATAAATAGATAATTAATATATCAGCACAGCTTGTTGCTCTCTGTCTCTCCATCTCTTTATGAGAATCAGTTTCCTTTCCCTTTCTCTCCTCCACATAGACTGCATGAGAATTAAAATGAAGCCTGACAGCTTGATTAAAATTTCACCTGATATATTTCTGTTTCAAAAGAGGATTCCTCTGTCTTGAATAAATGGGTCATGTGTAAAAAATGAAATCACAGATCATTTCCAGGTAGGGTAATTTATTCCTAATAGTATTTTTTTTTGTTTAATTTTGATTACAGTTTGAGCATATTTAAATACAAGGATCTTCATGATGCTAAGAGATGCCGTGACATTAATGAAATTGGCTTCAGAGTATCATTTTGGGGAAGAGATGTACAATTTATTTATTTATTTATTTTTGAATGGTAAACTCAGGCACTAACTTGCATCACTTGCAGGTGAGGTTAGAATTAAACTCATGCATCCTGAACTCAGGCATCATCTGGATATCCTTTTACTCCCATATCACAATGTTCATAGCTAGTGAACTACAGAGAATTAAATTTACTTCAGTTTGTAAAAGTATAATAATTTTTCAATAGATACAGGAATTTCAGCAAATTTAAGCCCCTTAAGTCTGCTTTTCTTAAGTACTTCCCATAAATCTGTTAAGAGTATTTTATGGATCCTGAGATCTTGTGGCCCTGCTGTGGAAAACTGATGCAGCACAAGCCTATTTCTGTAGCTTCCAAAGACCTTTCCACAGCTTTAAATAGGAAGAAAGCATTACGCATACATCTGAGAAGGGCAGTAGAAAATAAGACAGAGATATCTCTATGGCTGCTTTATAATTCACAAGCCCAGTCACATTGCAAATGCTATGCTTGTCAACATGAAATTTTATTTCATTTTCTGTTGTCTGTGATGCCATCCTCAGCCTTCATCACTGAGCAACACCCTCGTAGCACAGGGTTCGGGAGAAACCTGACAGACACCCAAAAGGTTATGTCTGATATATACCCTCAGATAGCTTTTCCTCCTAATAAAAACCTCACTAAGGTCAGCTGAGGTACAGGTAAAATAGGAATGTTTCTGTCAGTGTATACATATATTTGCTTACAGAGAGCAACAATGCCAAAACACTATGGTAGAACAAAAAAGTATAATAAGGACATCAAGTGAAGGGCATTATAGAAAACAACAGAAAAGAGATCTAAACATGGGGAGGATTTAATATCTGAGGAAGTGTAGCAGAGGAGATAAGAGCCATGTATTTTCTTCACATGTAGTGGGATCCCCAAGCCAAAGCTCACACCACCTTAAGCAGAGTTTTCAGAGGTGAGCATCATTTAAATGGTCAGAGTTTAGTTTTCACCTTTTCCTTTTGGGAGCCAAATTTTGTCCAAAATTACAGCCTGTCTAAATCTTTTTCATTTCAATAGTGCAGCTGTAACAGTGAGATACACTGACCTAACACGAAAACACCACTGCATATTTTGAACATAATGCAGCTAATTAATGCACTCAACCTGAATGACTTTGACATTTCTAAAAATCCAGACTGAACACTCACAACACTTAAGACAAGTGCAAATGTAATTTACCTCTGCTAGTAGGTCCCCTATATACTGTTGAAGCAATAAAAAGTGCCCGGAGTATAAAATTCTGATCAGAGATTGCTGGTTTTAATGATAATTTGTCACAACATTTTTCAAACATTCTTCTTTAATGAAAAAACCTTTTAGAACCCAAATGCAACATTTAGCTGGATAAAAGCAAGTTGTATGAATTTTTGGTTTTGAAAAGTCCTCAAATGCTTCTGCATGAAGTCACTCACAAGACACTTTGAGACTTTCCTTCTTCTTTAATGAATAAAGCATTTCAAAAAAATTTCCTGAAAGGAATTTACATTTGTTGCTAATCCTTTTTTCCTCTGTTAACAATTCTGCAAATCTCTGATGCACCATAGTTCAATAAGTAGGCAACCTTCTCTGTTTAGTGTTTTGATTTGTTTTTTGCCTTTAATGTAAGATAAAACAGGCCGCTTGGTTGGAAATGAATTTCTGAGGATTCCTGGAAAAATAGAGAAAATGAGAACCCACAGTAGTCATATAAAAATGTTGGCATGAAGATCGTTTGGTGGTTCCCAAGTACTTGTGAAATATGCTGCAAAACAAAACAAAACAAAACAAAACAAAACAAAACAAAACAAAACAAAACAAAACAAAACAGAGGAACAATTTATCTGGATGTATTTCAAGTTTGGAGTTGTCCTCTTTATACCTTAAGTCACAATGATGATGCTAGCTAATTGTTGCAGAGTTTTTCTTAAAAGTCCACTTCAAAATGCCAGGTCCATTTATGCATTACTGATTTAAAATGGAGCTGAGGTTAGTTTAATTGACAGAACTGGTCAAAATTTGGAATAGTTTCTCCGTGGGAAACTGCAATTTTTTGACAAATCCTTTGTCTGAGATCACATGGAGTAGTCTACAGTATTGAAATTAAATTACTTAGTCAAATCTGAACAAAAAATTGACATATTGCCACAGTAAGACCAGTAGTTGGTAAATAAAGTGGTACTTGTGTGTTAGGCAAATATCTCTAACAGGGATGAGTAACTGCCACCAGGACCATGAAGTTACAATGTGGAGAACTCCAAACTCACCAGGAGCAGAGCTCTGCACTCCCTGCTGCAGTCCTAGTCAGGTAGCAGGCAACCATTGAGCTGACAGCACATTATGTAAAAGATAATTTAGCCTTGTAATTAAGGAAATATTAAGTGCTTAATCACATTTATTCATTTAATTAAGTTTGGCAAGTTTGTCCTATGACGTTAGATATCACTTGCTAAAGATACACATTTACATTTAATAAGTGTAATTTCTGACTCACCTGATTTTGTTATTTGCCAAGTGAACACCTAGAGAGCCCTTTTAAATGGATTAAGCAGGAACACAAGCTTAATGCATTACAAGAGCATAATTGTACTTTTATTGCTCATTAAGTTTTGAGTTAATTATGTAGCAACCAGGTTTATGTTTTATTATATCAAACCTCAATCCATGGGCTTTTAGAATTAGTCTGGGGGAAGGAAAACAACTTCCAAATGTACTGCATGAATCTTATTTCAAGTGTGTTTATTTAAGAAAACCCACACCTCTGTATTTAAGAGAAGGCAATCATCCACTTCTGGGGTCATCCATCCTCACATGAACAGCAGAATTTGTGTGATGGCTCCTGCTGACTGCACTACACTTTGAATCTACTGTTAAGGAACCTCCTTGAGAGATGCAGAGATGCAGGGGTGTCTTATTGCAGGAGATTCTCCATTCTTATAGAGATGGCCATGTTTTCTTCCCTTTCCATCCAAGTTTTTTTAAGTTTTTATTTTATCTTATTTTATCCATTTTTTTTTTTAATTTATTTTTTATTTATTTATTTATTGTATCACTTTCCTCTGAACAGTTAAAATAACCTATTTTCTTTCTTGTGGGGCATAGTCAGTCCTGGGTGAATTCCTGTTATCTAAATAGCTGTTGGAAAGTTTAGTGTCTACTCTAAAGAAGTTACCAAAAATCCCTGAGAAACATATATCCAGCAGTATTTTATTTATTTATTCATCTATTTATTTATTTATTCATTTTTCTGGATGATCCATGGCATATCTCTTGGCATAGAATCTCCTCTCTGTTTATAAAGAAGAGACTCGTAGGTGACCAAGTTGGGGTACATTGTGAAGACTATCAAGGTTAATGGGGAGCAATCTTATTTGCAGACTACAGGCAATCAGATATGATGGTCGAAGATAGAGGGAGAAATTCTCATCAGGGCATCAGGAGAGATGAGATGAGAGCGATCCTAACACCTACCCAGGAACTCCTTAGTTAATTATTTTTATTTATTTATTTATTTTTTTCCCATTGATTTCATTTTCATAGAATCACAGAATCATTAAGGTTGGAAAAGACCTCCAAGGTCATCTGGTTCAACTGACCCTCAACCACCATCACCCACTAAACCATGTCCCTGTGCACCACATCCAACCTTTCCTTGAACACTCCCAGGGCCGGTGACTCCACCACTTCCCTAGGTAACCTGTTCCAATGCCTGACCACTCTTTCTAAGAAGAAAATTCTCCTAATTTCCAACCTTAACCTTAACTTGAGGCCATTCCTTCTAGTCCTGCTGCTAGTTATCTGCAAGAAGAGGCCAACCCACAACTCTCTACACCTCAGGTAGAGATACCTGAGTATCTCTAGAAGTTTACAGTAGTAACAGCTATGGTAAAATGTAAAAAATATCTTCAGTGAAAAGGCATGTTTCTAATTTCCACAGATGAACATTAGTGGCTTTTTTTTTTTTTTTTTTTTTTTTTTTTTTTTTTGTACAGCTGGAAATGAAAGAAATCATTTTTAGAAATAAACATCTTCCCATGTGACTAATCAAAGTAATTATTCAGATGTGTGCAATTCTGTGACATTTCAAGGGGATTCATTTTATGGGACAACTATCTGAATTTATATATATATATTTTTTTTTCCAGTTTAGAAGACTCTAAACATGCACGATTTGCCTAAATTCCGGTTTTGTGGTGCCTATCAAATCTTCGATTTCTAAATGTGACCTACTATCATTTTGAAACCTCTTTTAGATACCTCATTTTAGACATGCATCTTTTCAGTGGGATGTATTTAATTTGTGACTTGAATTTCAGTGTTTCAAAATACACTTCACCAGTTGCTGTATATACCTGGCATTATTGAAGGAGATCAACAAAAAAAAAAAGGGGGGGGGGGGGGGGAAGGGGGAAGAAAATTAAAAGAAAATTAAGAAAAGAAGGGGGAAGAAAAATAAAACTGTGAAATGTCTTTTAACTATAAAATTGCACGCGAATACCGAAAAAAAACCTTGATGATGCAAAGCACATAGAGTCCCCCACATGTAAGCTTTGGTTGGATGGACTTCCAATACAAAATTTAATGTTATCTGACTAGGTGTGAACAGAATTGTCAATGAAGCAGAAAACAGGACACAGCTGATAAAACAATGAAGTTAAATAAAGATAAGACAACTTTGTTGCAAAGCCAAAAATTCCATTTGAATGATTCCAGTGTAGTAATTTTAATCCTGCTAAAATTAATCTCTTGGAAGTGTAACCAGAATGAATTTTCCTGTCTCCATCTAACCTGGGTTTTGTTTTGTAAACCATGTAGGGCTTTATTAGGTTCTATGGAAATAATCTGTTTAAAGTAATTCAAACTACATACTTATTAGTATGCCTGTAATTTGAAGACTTTAGCATTTCAAATTGTTGTTTTAAAAACAGTAAAGACAGTTACTTACATCTCAATTCTGGCAAGAACCTCCATCAAAGTCAGTGCTTGTCTTTGCCTTCAGTTCAAGAATCATATCTAAGTATTGCTCCACAAATGCACCTCCAATAACCTTTTCTAATGCATGAATTTGAAAGACCCACAGTTTCATTTGCAAACCACACCATAAAAGAGTATGCTTGTACAATCAAATGTATGGGAACCCTGGAGCAAGGTCATGGCTGATATAAATTCCTGTAATAGCATGTATTATGTCAATTTATATCAATCAAGAACATGACCAGCTCTTTCCTTAGGAAGACAAGGTTATGCTTTCTAGTGGAGAAAAATGATTGCATTGGTAGGCTTTCTTTGAGTTAGCTCCATCTTGCACCTTGGGTACCACAGGAGTAAAAACTAGGTGGCACTGGCTTGACCATTAGCTTGCTATCTAAGGAAGTTCTTGGAATCTCTTTCAAGTCTGTAAAGTGTCAGAATACTTTCAGTCTTGCCAGAGGTGACTTCACTCAATAATTTCCCATCTGTTTTGATGCGCAGAGCCCTGAAAATTTTCTGGCAGAGGCAACAAAAATGAGTGATTCTTCCTGTGTCATCCTCAAGATTATTGCAATGGTTGTTATTGCTATGAATGCCCTAATCACACCTTTGACTGCAATAGAAACATGCCCTATGTATGCTAGGAGTCACTGCATTGTACCCTCTCTGTTTCAACCTGGCTAACTCATTGTTCAGTAAATTCTCTTTCTTCTGCTGTTTGTCAAGGACTGCAGCTATGCTGCCTGCCAAGGTACAATCCCTCTTCTTGCCCCAATGACTATGTTGATGGACTCCAGCATTGTGGTCAATACCCTTTTGGATAACCTTACCATCGTCTCCCAGTTTCCAAGGGACAAAACATCAGCAAAAGACATCAGAATAGGTATATATTTTTATTTTATTTTTTTTTTTTTTATTATTTTGAATGATGCTTCTTTTCCTGAGTTTTGCTGCTTTATTTTAATAAAGTCAAATGGAAACTAAACAGTAACAGAAGCTATGGTGATTCCCATCTTAATACTGGTACTGTAATAATATACAAGTGGCAGAGGAGGAACACACCAATGGAAAAGAGGAAAAGTACCTAAAGATCATCCCCCATCAGCCATGGGCATTCAGCAGCATTTCACGGGGTTGATTCTGTGCTCCAGTTGTCACGCACATCAACTGGACATGCATTTACTGCTGGCTTGCAAACCACTTCAGTGCTCATGGTTCCTGAAGGCCTGGATTTAAATCTACAAAAAAATGTGTATGGAGGTAAGATTGGCAGAACATATGAGATATTGGTAAAAGCCTGGATCAGATTTTTGTATACACCACACCAATATAGTGTTAAAATAATTACATGTTCACCTGAATCTTATTGCTGGTGTTCATATTCTCCAGGAGCATGGGGTTGAGTTTTTGATTTTTTTTTTGAGCTCTTCCCCACCCAGACATCCTTTTTCAGCTTAGGTCTTAACTGGGACACAATGATAAACAGAGGTCATCTGGCAAACAGGTTAGTGTCAACATTATTATCTCCTGGCAAAATGGTGACGTCTTTGGCTAGCTGAAGTTTGCATGACATGATTGGGTCATTCTTAAGTAAATTTTCTGTGGCTGGAAATAAGATAATAGCCAAAGATAATATGTCCCTGTATCACCAGCACTATGCGGTCACAGCTCAAGACATTTTGGGTGAGAAACAGGAACGAATTATTGAAAAGCGATAGGAAAATGATATTTAAAATTCAACACATAAATATTCAGTTTAAATGGAGACAGCGATCTATTTGGTTGCTGCTTTTACTAGATCAGGAACATTATTTGCATTCTTTATTTTGCTGATGCTGTTAAGCTCAGAGAGAATGTACTATATACTGAACTGATAAAAATGCTTGGTATAAAAATTGAGAAGTGTTCACGGTGACTGGTCAGCTGCTGACAAAAATACTTAGAGCAGAATATCAAATGCTCTACAATAGCTTGTGGTGAGCAATAGGAGCTATTCTGCACCTCAGCATTTGCCCACAACAAATTGCCACTTATTTCCATCTCATTTTTCCTGGTTTTGTTTCCCCTTATTTGTCCCATTTCCCTCCCCCATTTTCTAAGTGGTTTTCCAGCTGTGATGACCACTGGTAAAAGAACATATTCACAGAACTACATCATTTTCCTTTGCCACTTTTTTTCCACATCATTTGGTACCGGTGTCGTGCAATCCACTTGCTTCTCTGTAGTGTTTTTTTTTTTTTTTTTTTTTTTTTTTTGGTTTGGTTTGGTTTTTTGTCCTTGTTGCCACCTCTTACTACCAAGAACTGCCTGTGCAGTGGCATCAGCACTCCCCAGCCCCATGAGGCCTGGGCGAGGACAGGCCAGGTGGCTTCTCTGTGAGGGTTTGGTTGTGAACTTTGCCCATGGTGGCTCTGTCCTCTCTGCCCTCTGCTTTGTCTACCAGCTCCACCAACCCCTTAGGCCGGCCCTCCAGGGCAGCCAGGTGTTGCTAGGGCCTTCATGTCTTCTATGGTGTGTGATGTTAGCTGTCTCCTGATTGTCTGGGTAGTGATTGTTAGCTCCATCGTGACTGGCTCAATCTCAGTAGCAGGTGGGGCTTCTCCTCCCTACATAAGGCATGGGAGCGAGCTGGGGGATGGGATCAGTGGTGGTGTGGTGGTGTTGGGAGAGCAGGGAGCAGTGAATGCAGATCGGCCTAAAAACACTGCCTTTGACTATGGCAGGGTGACATGCTATCTGCTCTTGTGGGACAAGGCAGCTGTGCTGTGTCCTTCCAGGGCTGGATCCATCTTAAAAGGATCCGTGCAGTCTCCCTTGTGGCTCTTCGTGGCAGACTGCTGACTGCATTGTCGTTACTGGCAAATAACTGCAGTAGTTAAGCTCCTGTGTACACACACTGTTGGACAATAGTGATTATTTAAATCACTTTTGTGGCTGGCCGCTGGGGACAAATACTCCGG
This sequence comes from Aythya marila, assembly GCF_965140915.1. NCBI lineage: Eukaryota > Metazoa > Chordata > Aves > Anseriformes > Anatidae > Aythya > Aythya marila. The sequence goes on along the minus strand of NC_139046.1, from coordinate 9,550,161 downwards.
GCGGCCTGCTGGGGGCAGACAGTGGCTGGAGTGCACTTTCTCTGGCTGGCCAGGTGGGGACAGGCTCGCTAGCTGGCCGGCTGTGGACAGGCTTTCTGGCTGGTTAGCTGGGGGCAAACTTGCTGTCTGGGGACAACGTCTCTGGCTGGGAGCAGTACAGGAGTGTGAAGCTGTCAGGGTTGGGGGCAAGTCTGCCTTCTTCACTTGCTGTGAGGATTTTTTTTTAAAACATAATATAAAAATATAATAATTACAAATTCAAAGTAAGAAATTAAATGCTAATTCCATAAATAACATCATGGCGGTGGTGTGCTGAAATCTACTTGCTTCTTTCAACATTTTCTTAGCATTGTCACCTTTTAATACCAAGAACCTGCTTTCTAGGGAAAAGAACTGAATCATCAGCCTGAGTTATGAGCATATCACTAAACTAGAAACATATGATATATTCAGATCTGATATCAAAGGAAGGGGTTGAAAAAGTGATATTTCAGTCCCTGTTCTCCACAGCTGTACCTGAGCACCCTTATTTAGTGATTGGTAGGCTGCTTGGCACAGTGTTAGTCTGTGCATACCAGTCACATTCAAGGATAGAGCATGGACCAGTATGAGTAGAAGGAGTTTGGTAATTTAAAAAAAAAACAAAAAAAAACAAAAAAAAAAAAAAACAAAAACAACACCTTATGCCTGTATGGAGAGGTCTTTTCCATTGTGACTAACCCTAATGCATGAGTTAAAGAAAACGGAAGTGATGATGAAACCAAACTCAGTCCCTCTCCTTTTCCTCATCTTAACAACATGAGAATTTAAAACAAAAATAGGATAGCATCCTGAAGTGAAAATGAATAACTGGAAGTTGCTGTGAAACAGGGAACAAAAACTGAAAGACCCTGTTTTATTAGATTTCAGATCAACTTATCCCTGTAATAGGGAAATCAGTACTACTACAGAGGGTGTTTTTGTTTATTTTGTTTTGTCAGCAGTTTAAGGTGGTTTATCTACCAAAACGAGGTAATTCTTTTAAAAGGAAGCACCAGTGTGATGATACTTTTTGAAGAAAGCACTAGGTAGCTTCACACAAAAAGAGACAGTTTGACTGTGACCCATGCACAGTGTCACAGGTAACAAGAGTTTAGAAGACAATTTTTTGGCTGCTGGAGGTCTTGCAAGGAAAGCACTAAGGCTACAGACAGATCATAGAATCACAGAATCATAGAAACACAAGGTTGGAAAGGACCTACAAGATCATCTAGTCCAACTGTCCTCCTATCACCAATACCACCCACTAAGCTACTAAATCACAATCATATCTTGTAGCACCTTGTCCAGGGTCTTCTTAAACACTACAAGGGACGGTGACTCCACCACCTCCCTGGTCAGGCCGTTCTAGTGCCTGAACACTCTTTGAGAGAAGAAGTATTTCCTGATATCTAATCTAAATTTTCCCAGACACAACCTGTGGCCATTTGCTTGAGTACTATCGTTAGTTGTCTGGGAGAAGAGGCCAACCCCTTCCTCATCACAACCTCCCTTCAGGAAGTTGTAGAGTGCAATGAGGTGTCCTCTGAGCCTTCTCTTCTCCAGACTAAACAACCCCAGCTGCCTCAGCCGCTCCTCATAAGATTTGTGCTACAGACCCCTCACCAGTTTTGTTGCCCTTCTTTGGACACGCTCCAGGGCCTCGATGTCTTTCTCGCAGTGAGGGGCCCAAAACGGAACTCAGATACTCAAGTTGCGGCCTCACCAAAGCTGAGAACAAGGGGATGATCACCTCCCTGCTCCTGCTGGCTACACTAATTCTAATACAGGCCAGGATGCCATTGGCCTTCTTGGCCACCTGGGCACGCTGCCGGCTCATGTTCAGCCGAGCATTGATCAACATTCCCAGGTCCCTTTCCTCTTCCCAGTCTTCTAGCCATTCTGCCCCAAGCCTATAATGTGGGGTTATTGTGGCCCAAGTGCATGACCCAGCACTTGGCCTTGTTAAACCTCATCCCATTTGCTTCAGCCCAGCAGTCCAGCCTATCTAGATCCCTCTGAAGGGACACCCTACCCTCAGGCAGATCAACACTACCTCCCAACTTGGTGTCGTCTGCAAACTTACTGAGGGTACACTCAATTCCCTCATCCAGGTCATCAATAAAGATACTAAACAAGATAGGTACCAGTACTGACCCTTGGGGGTCACCACTTGTAATGGGACACCAGCTGGGCTTAACTCCACTAACCACGACCTGCTGGGCGTGGCCCTCCAGCCAGTTCTTTACCCAGAGAAAAGTATACCTGTCCAGGCCACGGGCAGCCAGTTTCCCCAGGAGAATACTATGGGAGACCATGCCAAAGGCTTTGCTGAAGTCTAACTAGACTACATCAACAGTCTTTCCCTCATCTACCAGTCTGGTCATGGTCACAGAAGGAGATGAGGCTGGACAAACATGACCTGCCTTTCGTGAACCTGTGCTGTCTGGGCCTGATGCCCTGGATGTCACGCACGTGGCTTGTGATCTCACTCAAGATGATATGCTTCATAACTTTTCCTGGAAGAGAGTTCAGGCTGACAGGCCTGTCGTTCCCTGAGTCCTCCTTATGGCCCTTCTAGATGACCAGGTGGTGACTGATATGAGGTTTAGCTAAAGAAAGGATGTGGAAAACTACTGTATATGCCATGAGAAATTGCTGGATATGACAGATAGCAACATGAGAAGCTGACAGTAGCTGCAGCCACCTCCGTGGGGGTTGGCTGTATTGCACAGATGGTTAAGGAGAAGCTACAGGAAAAGTAGCTGAATGTCAACAGAAATCAAAGAGGAATACCAGAGATTCTGGGGAGGGTCGAAAGTCCAACAGTACATGAACAACCATATCAGTAATAATGTATAAGGGATACCAAATGTGGGTATGGATGAAGCAAAACCAGGTCCAAAGCAGAGTAAAAACTTATTGGTGGCTTGTTCATTTGGGATGTGACTGGTGTGGAAAAAGGGAGGTATTCGGGTGTTGTCACTAGCTGTGGAAAGAAAAAACACACAGAAAAGCCCAAAGACTTAATTTGGGATTTAACATTAATGCCAGAGTGATGTCACAGTACTTAATCAGACTATACTCTGTGAAAGCAGTTTAAATGTGTCTGGTGTGCTTCGGGAACTGACTTATAGGGTGGGTGAGCACACTGCAACTTCATTTGAAATAGGACTCCTGTAAGGAAAAGGAATGGTGAGGAAGAGAACGAAAGGAAGTGTGCACAAGCATGATTGTAGAAATAAACTCCGTGAGAGGAAATGAGGCTAAGTGAGAGAGCTTTTAATTTAAGCATGTGCTTAAATACCTTGTTTGATTGTACAGGACAAATTCCAGGAAAATATTCAAACATTTCAGTAACACGAAGTTATGCTTTCATTTATCTCCTAACTAGCTTCTGTAAGAGAAAGGTTCAACCTAAATGTCAGACCTCCCTTTCCAAGTGTTTTATTTTTCAAGATAGATTTTGAAGTTGGAGACTGCATGTGGTCAAGCACACCTTTTCAAAAGGTGCAGATTGCCAGAGTAAGAGCTATGTTAAAGGACAGAAGATAAAGTGTTGGAAAGATGACACATAGCTTGTGATGAATTTTCTCTCTAGGAAACTAAAGAAGCTTAATTGTGGAGTTAAAATGTCACAACATAACACAGCTTTTAATGAAAATGAAAAATGTCTGGTTTCATTTGTTCAGGCAGCTCATGAGCATATCTAGATGGAATATGTATTGGAAGTTCATATTGTTATTAAAAGAAGCAGTAAATACAGTGGGGAATTTTAGATTAATGATCAGAGTCCACCTGATTATAAGGACCAGCTGCTTCAATCTAAGCTACTATTATGTCACATCTAGTAACTAAAAATTCAGGGTCCACAAGTCCACAAGACTTTAAATTTCTAGAAGAATTAATATAGCTAATTCAGTAGGCATTCCTTTTTTTTTTTTTTTTTTTTTTCCTTTTCTTTTTTTTTTTTTTTTCCTTGAAAATAAAATTAAGCATCCTCTTCATCATGGAGTTAACATGTTTGACTTTTTGGAACTGCCATCAGCAAAGATGTAAAATTCCAGTCACAGTAACTGGTGTTCACAAAGCATTAAACTGTACTTTTCATAAGAGTAATGATAGAAAACCTCTTCACATTGCATATTGAAATATTACTGCCTATTTGACTGCCTTACATTTTCAATTAGGTGGGCTAGTCTTCGTCTGATCCAAAGCTTTCAGGCAGGGTTGCATGTGCTGTTAAGCAATCACATTCCTCTAAGTGGTGCATGAAACAATCCCTGCTTTTGCTTTATGAAGTGCTTTGGGGAGGAGAAGTGTTACACACAGGTACCACTGTGATTAGTATCTTCATTTTTGTACTCATCTTGCTTATGGGCTGGGTAGATTCAAAGCTAGCAGTTACGTTATCCAGGCAGCACAGCCAATTGGTTCTGCTGCCATTTCACTGCTGCCCAGGAGATGAAGCGCATGAAGCTTATCAGGAGTGTAACATCATGTGTCAGATATCTCACCGCTGACATGCTGACACATCAAAAACCGTGTATCTGTGCTGTCACTGCATGGAGGCTCTATGAGTAAAATACCTGATTTAACAGGCAGTTATATGTATCAACAGGTAAAACACATACACTTACCTAGGACATCCCTATGCTTTGAAGTCTTTCAAGTTACCTTTTATTCAGATACTGTGATCTGCCTGTGTGTATTGTCTGGAATCACTTCCCTATTTGTAATTCTTCATTAAAACACATCTGCTTGGATTAATCATTGCCTCCTCTATTTGTTTAACATCTTTTTATATATCTGAACATACTGATGTATTTGCACTACAAAAAGCAAAGAGATGATTGGTAAGTTATCAATCTATGTCTCATTAAATAAGTGGCATATAAATATCTGAGGCAAGGCCATTTCATCTCCATGCATAGCGACGTTTTGTCTGCAACATTTCATCAACAGGATCTAATTATGGTGGGAATTTGTCTTGGCCATTCTGTGGTGCAAGAACTGGATACAGCAATGTCGCTTCAGTTATTAAGTATGAAGAAACCAGATTTCAGACCTTCTTATTCTTAACACAACCTTCTCCAAAGCGTCCATGTGTAGATAGCTTGCCTGAAAGCCCCCATACAGTACTGGGGATAAAATATTGGCTCTAGGATTTAAGTAGGAAAAAAATAATGTTGTCCAGATATGATTAAACATCCAAGACAGGTGACACAGCAGTATCTCATTTAGGATTCAGTTCTTTTTTATTGTTGTATGGATTTGAAGAGCTAATATTTAACAAGATAAGGCAATGCATTTTGCCTTATCCCACTGATTATTACCTTCAATATTTTATATGAAATAAATAATATTTCCACCAGGTTCTTTTGTTCAGAATGCTGCTTGGTCTTCTTGAGCATGTTCACTGCAAATAATTGTGTAGATTCAACTCTTTTCTGTGCAAGGTTGGGGGATGTAGTGTAAGCTACAATAGTTACAGTTGCTGTCTTATTCTTTTTGCTATTTAATATATTCACCATGCTTATCATAGAATCATAGAATATCCTGAGTTGGAAGGGACCCTTAAGGATCATCAAGTCCAACTCTTGGCACCTTGCCTTGGAAACAGCCTCTGTACTCTTAGATGGAAACTAGAATACATGCAAGCAAACATAAAGCTGAAGAGACAGAGTCAAAATTTGCAGCTCCAAGAGCTTATAAATTAAAAGAGGTCTGTCACACCCATGCCTCAAAAAAACACACATCACATGCTAATTGGAAGCTACTCTCATTCCTTGGACTTCCACAAAGCCCATCAAGGGGTCTTTCTCCATCAAACCTTCTCATATTTGCTCACTCAATAGTTCTTTTCATCTTGCTGAAGGACCATTTTCAGAAATAATAGATTTATCTGTGACTTTTTCATTATAGTTCAGCAAAACACTGGGCAATGATCAAAGTCTTCCACAACTCTTGAGGGATTCTACACTACTAGCAGTAGAGCTGATGTCAGAATTTACTTTGTCATAAGAAATATTACCAACTTTCCCTTCAAAATGATGAAAAAATAATGCTTCAGAAGATAGATCTGTTAAATAAATATGTTTTATCTTAATTTCTTTATCAACATTTAGAAAGGCTGCATATCCAAGTGATTTACATGAAAACAGGTTGGAAAAAAAATCCATTTGTACCGTGATCATTTCTTCTAACTTATTAGATGACTCACATGTAGATGTCTCTCTTTCTTTAAGAGAACCTATAAAACCAACAGGCAACCAGGAAACCCATTCTGCTCACAACTCATTTTGTTTCCTGAAAGTGGTGGCATACCAGACTGCCACCCAAGTACCTCCTCAGCAGATGATATGACAGGACATGACAAGGCTTTGTCATCGCTGTACAGAAATAGGATCAGCTGGTGGCCAGTAGACTGTCTCACCAAAAACACCTAAGTGAGACAGTGGACTGTCTCACCTTGCCCACTGCCATCTTGCAGTGTGGTCTGAGCATCTCCTAAGGACAACTATATAAGAAACGGAGGTCAGATTTGGCCCTGAATTTCAAAGAATACATTTGTATCTTGTTTTGCTAAAAGCAATTCCACATTGTCCTTCAGTACCTGAAATCTTCAGCAAACGACTCTACAATGCTTATTTTAAAGTTAATCTCCTGACCATCCTTCAGATCTGCATTCTTATATATATATGTTTATATATTTTTTTGCACTGTAGGATGGTTTGAAGCACAGTTATTTCCTTTTGCACTCTGGAATCAAATAAGGAAAAAAAAAAAAACACAAAACAAAATGAAACAAAACAACATGATTAATATTCCAGGCCATCCGTTTTATAGTTAGAAAAAAACTCTGCACACAAATTCATGTTTGCCGTGTCCCAGGAAGCATTGCTGTTCAGCTCGCTAGAGGCCTGTGTATAGATCATATTTCTCTCCCAAATAAAAGTATGATTTTATTTTTCTTAGGCATTGTTAAGGAGTATTTATTGTTCTCCTGGAGAAAAAGGGGACATAAAGAGAGGGTTCTGGAAAAACCCTGATATCGTTAAACTAATGCTGCTGTGTATTACAATGAAATGCTGTACTTGTGAAAGTATGTGACATTCAATATCCAGCAAATTCATTGTTATTACTGCACATTGAATGTCAAATGTATTCATAATGGTGGTATATTGAAGTTAAAATATTATCCTGGATTCAGACGGTGCAGTTCCATTGACAACTTACACCAGCTGTTAGGGCAGTGGATGGCACTTTCAGAGCTGCTCTGACAGGGTTTTTTAGCACTTCTGTTAGTTCATTTATAAAAACAAATGGCCCAGGAATGGAAGCGTGATCCAAAGCCGCATGAGGTCAGTGTGAGTTTTTCCTTTGACATCAATGGGCTGAGGATCGAGTCTGCAGGGTGGAGAGGGGAGGAAGGAAGGAAACAATGTTAGAAGAGAAATCAGTGAAGAAAAACTCTCCATCACATTTCCCTTGGGTATTTTTTGTTGTAGCAGCTTTCTGGCTGGATTTAGCACTCTGCAAAGGGAAAAAAAAAAAAAAAAAAAAAAAACACAACAGCAGCTTGCTACTGCAGGAAAAGGGCAGAATGAAGTTAAAAACAATTCCTTAGCACTGCTAGATGTATTTAATACAATCTCTGTTCCTTTTATTTGCTTATGCCCATGATGATTGAAATGGTCTTGAGGAAAGGAGATACTGCATGGTGATGTGTGTGGGCAGAGCCCTGTCAGCAGCTATACCTGCGGGACGGACCCCATCAGCAGCACCTCTGTGGTGATGTGAGAGGAATGCAGTATGTGCAGAGTACCTAATGGGGGGATGTAAAAGGCATTAGCCCTGAGGGTGAAACAATTTAGAATAAAGTTTATTCCTTTTATTTATTATTTTTTATTTCTTTATCTGAAAAGTGCAACTGGTAGGTTATTCTGGATGATTTAGAGCTTTTTGCTCTTAGTGCATTATATCGTCAAGTAGAGTGGGAAATTATCCAGATTGCAGTAGAATGATTTTTTGCTTAAGAATATGGATTGCCTCATATACTTGCTATAGAAAAAAACGTTCGGCAGGCTAAATAGGCCCAAATAGGATTTTCCTTCCTTTTGATTTTCTTTCATAGCTCTCTTTATTTGCTTTTGAGGTCTTTTTCTCTCCTTTTTCTGCTGTCTCTATTTTTTCAGTGCCATTTCTTTTTTAACACTTTTCCTAGGGCAAGCGTGAATACATGTGTCTTGTTTTCTCCTGCCCCTCCACCCAAAGTTTTAAACTACTCATTTGTTCTGTGTCCACTGTTGATGTCCATTACATTTTTTCATTGTGGTTGGCATCTCTGAGCACTTTGTAAGAAATCAAGCCACAAAGTGGGAGAGGTCTTGTACTAGCCTGCACGGTATGAACCTCTTCATTTAGGAAGGAGCTATCAAGCATGAAGTCATTGATTCACTTCATACAATTCTCATACAGCTTCCCTCTATTTGCTGTTTCAGTAGGAGGCCAAGCCAGTTTTCTCTTCAGCGATGAACATATTCTCTGCAGCCTCATTTGTCTCAACTATAGGACCAGAATGTGCTCTCTGTGGCATCCTGGTTAATCTGGATGTTTTTCATCATCTTCACTGGAGTTACTCCAGCTTTATCCTGATGACATGCAAAACAAAATTTGACCTAAAAGTGAAGTGGATTGTGGAAGATGTGGTGCTCGTTTCTCCGATGGAAAAGTGATATATACACTACCAAGAAATTACTTTCTATTTGATTTAGTAAGTCCATGCTGCGTGTTAAGGATATTTTACCTTTGGAATATAAGACTAACCTGAGTCTAATGACCTGTGGCTTGATCATTGAAAGCAGAAAGCTCACTCAGGACTTTCAGAGACTTTTGAACTTCTTATAAAGCTTTCTGGACTATTCTATGGTGAAGAAATTCTTGGTAAATTTGCCCCAGGTGGAAGACTGTGCCTGCAACTTTATTGATACCTTCATTTCCATTGGAGACGCTCACTGTCCATAACCCAATACAAAAGAGTCACAAAATCCACCCTGCTGAAATTGCAAAGTATTTTGATATTGATGGTGGAGTTTCACCAGTACTGTCCAGAATGAAGAATCCACACAATCATGTTGCATCTAAATTAAGAAGATACTGAATGGACGTTAGTTCAGTCTTTAGCATTGCTGTCTATTGTACTGCAGCGTTCGTAAGAATTGCCATTACCAGTTAGACCAGGGATACGCACAGACTGGAAACTGTCCTCAGCCCTGGCATTTATTTGCCTGCTTCAGAGTAAACTCACCATTTTGTATTATTAGAAATATGTTGATGGTGGAGGGGGGTCAGGTAGAGTGCTATAGCTTAACCAGAAGACTTAGAATTTAGAAAAGAAAAGAAAAAGAAAGAAAAGGAAAAGGTATATAAAAGAGAAAATAAAAGAAAGAAAAGAAGAAATAAAATAAAATAAAATAAAATAAAATAAAATAAAATAAAATAAAATAAAATAAAATAAAATAAAATAAAATAAAATAAAATAGAAAGAAGAGAAGAGAAGAGAAGGAAGAGAAGAGAAAAAAAAGAAAAAGAAAAGAAGAAAAGAAAAGAAAGAAAAGAAAAGAAAAGAAAAGAAAGAAAAGAAAAGAAAAGAAAAGAAAAGAAAAGAAAAGAAAAGAAAAGAAAAGAAAAGAAAAGAAAGAAAAGAAAAGAAAAGAAAAGAAAAGAAAGAAAAGAAAAGAAAAGAAGAAAAGAGGGAAGGGAAGGGAAGGGAAGGGAAGGGAAGGGAAGGGAAGGGAAGCTGAAAGGAGGGGTGGGGAGGGGGAAGGGGAAGGCGAAGGGGAGGGGAGGGGGAGTGAAGGGAAAGGAAGGTGAAGGGAGGGGAGGGAATGGAATGGGAGGAAAGGGAAGGGAAGAGGAGGGGAGGGAAGGGGAGGGACGGAGAAAGGAGGGGAGGGGAAGGGGAAGGGGAAGGGGAAGGGGAAGGGGAGGGGAAGGGAAGGGAAGGTGAAAGGAGGCGTAGGGAGGGGGAGGAGAAGGGGAGGGGAAGGGAAGGGAAGGGCAGGGAAGGGAAGGGAAGGGAAGGGAAGGGAAGGGAAGGGAAGGGAAGGGAAGGGAAGGGAAGGGAAGGGAAGGGAAGGGAAGGGAAGGGAAGGGAAGGGAAGGGGAGGGAGGGGAGGGGAGGGGAGGGGAGGGGAGGGAGGGGAGAGGGGAGGGGAGGGGAGGGGAGGGGAGGGGAGGGGAGGGGAGGGAAAGGGAGGGGAGGGGAGGGAGGGGAGGGGAGGGGAGGGAGGGGGAGGGGAGGGGAGGGAGGGGAAGGGGAAGGTGAGGGGATGGGAAGGAAGGTGATGGGATGGGGTGGGGGGAGTGGGGTTGGGGTGTGGAGGAAAGGGGGATGGAAGGGGTGATGGGAAGGGGAGGAAAGGGAAGGGAAGGGGAAGGGGGGTGGGG
>NC_139046.1:9454486-9539491 GCF_965140915.1 Aythya marila | reverse complement strand
GGTGGGGTGTGGAGGAAAGGGGATGGAAGGGGAAGGGGAGGGGAGGGAAGGTGAGGGGATGGGAAAGAGAAGGGAAGTGAAAGGGAAGGGGAGGTCAAGGGGAGGGAAAGGGGAGGAAAGGGAAGGGAAGGTGAAGGGAGGGGTGAGGAAGGGAGAGGAGGGGAGGGGAGGGAAGGGAAGGGAATCGAATGGGAGGGAAGGGGAGGGACTGAGAAGAGAGGGGAGGGGAAGGGCAAGGGGAGGGGATGGGAAGGGAAGGTGAAAGGAGGAGTTGGGAGGGGGAGGAGAAGGGGAGGGTGAAGGGGAGGGCAGGGGAAGGGCAGGGCAGGGCAGGGAAGGGAAGGGAAGGTGAAAGGAGAGGTGGGGAGGGGGAGGGGAAGGCAAATGGGAGGGTAGGGGGAGGGAAGGGAAAGGAAGGTGAAGGGAGGGAGGGCAGGGAATGGAATGGGAGGAAAGGGAAGGGAAGAGGAGGGGAGGGACAGAGAAGGGAGGGGAGGGGAAGGGAATGGGAAGTGAAGGGGAAGGGGAGGGGAAGGGAAGGGAAGGGAAGGTGAAGGGAGGGGACGGGAGGGAAGGAAAGGGAAGGGAAAGGAGGGGAACTAAGGGGAGGGACGGAGAATGGAGGGAGGGGAAGGGGAACGGGAGGGAAGGGAAGGGAAGGGAAGGGAAGGGAAGGGAAGGGAAGGGAAGGGAAGGGAAGGGAAGGGAAGGGAAGGGAAGGGAAGGGAAGGGAAGGGAAGGGAAGGGAAGGGAAGTCAATGGGAGGAGTAGGGACGGAAGGGGAGGGGAAGGGGAAAGGAAAGGGAAGGGAGAGGTGGAGAGGGAGGGGAGGGGAGGGGACGGGAGAGAAGGGAAGGGGGAGGGGAAGGGGAAGGGAAAGGGGAAGGGGAAGGGAAAAAGTAAAGGGGAAGGGGAAGGGGAAGGGGAAGGGGAAGGGGAAGGGGAAGGGGAAGGGGAAGGGGAACGGGGAAGGGGAACGGGAAGGGGAACGGGAAGGGGAACGGGAAGGGGAAGGGGAAGTTATCATGTTATCCAAACTACTATTGCAGTTCAGTGGGGAAAACCCTCCAGAGGGTATAACAAAATGTTATCGTACATAACAAAATGTTATGTACTATATTGGTCAAAATAATTTCCTTTTTCATGAAAAATGCAAAATGTTTCGGAATTCTGGCTCTTCCAGCATGAAGGCAAGAGCAGTAAAAAAAGAAGAATTCCAATTATTGTAAATTTCAAATCAAGAGATTTAGCAATCCACACAGCCTGAAATGTTGAGTTTATAACAGCATTTCTCAAGACATGTCATAAAAACAAAGCACCACAAGCAATATTTTTGTCGGACAGTGAGTAAGGTCAGGGCGCACTTGGATTCTAAACCCTCCAGGGAAATCCGGTTCCTGTAGGGAAGGCTCGATTCCTTCACTCTAGTGGAAGAATATGCACTATAAATCTCTGTTCTGACAAAGTGAGCAAATACAGGCACTGGGGTCAGTTCCTAAATAATACAGTAAGCTACTGCTAAACAGCAACAGTGTGTTGCTGGAAACTGCACTAGGGGAAGATCAGAAAATGCAGTATTGACTTCTTACCTAAGCCCCCTGTTTTATCGAGGTGCTCTGTTAGCTGTTTTGAAATTAGGTTTTTAAGGCATGTATATGTAGAAGAAGGACATTTGTCCAATACCATAAACTGGAAAAACAAAATGTGAAGAAGTACAGTGACTTACCAAAGGAGATCATGGGTAGAGTCCACATCTTCTGAATCCTGCTTATATGTCCTTATCACCGGATCAGGCATCTTCCCCTCTTCTCACTGCAGTGAGGAAATGATCTCTGTGTACCATCCCAACATGTTTAGAAAACATGGCTCTAGTGACCAGCTTACGGTCTCACCCTACAATCACTTGCCTCTGGACAGCTTAAAACAACAACAAAACACAAGTTTTTTTTTTTTTTTTTTTTTTTTTTTTTTTCTTGAAAGAAACTCAATTCAAAAACCAAGCATGTGCTATACCGTCTCACTGATTTCAAGGCCACTTCATCAAAAACATGTATGAGGCACCAAAACCAAAATTTTTAATACATATGGAGCCAATTTTCAATGAAAATCTGAGTATAGCAAGGTTTTGAATTCCCCTACGTAGTACATTTAAATTAGAATGAAGGAGATTGTGACCTCAGCAGACTTTCCAGAGTCTGAGCTGATGTAATAGAAGCTCTCTGGCAAATAAATTTGTGTAAGAATGGCCAACCATTTACTATTATATACCCTGCCAGCCTTCTAAAATGTCAGTTATTCAAGCTCAAATTCACTGTAAGCATTGGAAAGTGATAATGTAGATCTCCAAGGCAATCATGGGGAGCCTGGGTTGATAAAGGGGAGGTCTTACTGAAGCCTATGTATAACTTTCACCAAGTTGGACTTGCACTGGATAGGATTTGTAACCTAAAATTTCTGATCACTTGGGTGACTGTCATATTTAAAAAGAACATGCTCTGGTTAGTAGCTATGTTTATTGTATTTGCTGCCAAACAGCAGTGTTGCAGATGGCATGCATATGGGAATGATGTAGAAATGCTATCTAGAAATTGGTGACACCAAGCCATGCCTTGTTCTTTTTACCATCTTTGACTTTGTAAAATTATCTTCCATTTCAATAATTAAAACCATTATTCTGAATGCTGCATTTTTCCTTTAAAATTACTTTTTTTTTTTTTTTTTTTTTTTTTTTCTTTCCTATTTTAGGGTTAATAGATTTCTTTGTAACCCCTTCCACCCATGTATATGCATACCACATTATCCTCTGGAGAGAAGAGTGGGAGGACAAGGTCTGAACACTGAAAACCAGCTGCTGTAGACAGACCTCCCTAAAGATCTGAAAAGTATCTCAGACTTTCCCTTTGACCTATTAACGATGCTAGTGGGAATTCAGCTATTCCTAACATACTAGTTACTCTCATTTGTAGATCCACACTATGATCAAGAATACAAGAAAGGCTACAGAAGATCAACCAAAGCTCCTCTGACCCCAGCTGCTTAGATATGTACAAGGGGGGAGAGACATATTGAGGTCACTCTTACGTGTGTCTCCTGTTGGTTTCCTGTTTTTATTTTTCATGTTTGTGACCATACATCTCTTCATATTCCCCCCCACTTTTTATTTTTTTTTAATTTTGTTCCTCTCTTCTGACATCATTTGACTTCTTTGTGTTTTCCCATGCTAGCATTCCCTCTTATAGAGTGGGTTGATAGGTTTTTGTAGGGCTCAGTGTCAGCCTAATAATATTGGCAATAGTGGTAGGGGATGTTATTTCAGGAGAACACAAGAAGCAGCCTGTTCTCTGCAGCACTCATGGTTGTAGCAGAGGGGAAGGATGGGGTCAGCTCCTTATCTGCATGTAGTAGCCCCTGATGGATTTCCCATCAGTGACTGCCTGTTAGGTAGCACTTCCTATCAAGTCTCAAAGAGTTGAACATCTTCAGGCAGGGTGTTCAATAAACTCATAGTCCACCTGAAACATCAGGAACTTGAGGTATTGGGATATCTGAAAGCTTCAACACTCCTTGTTTGCCTCCAGCTGGTGAAGACTCGCTGAGATGCAGCAGGTCCAGGATGTCTTAGCACAGCTTTACTACAAACGCTAAGATTCTTGTCTGCAGTCATCCTTGACCTTCCTGGAATTCAATGTAGTGCTGAAACTTGCAGTAACATCGACTGAGGAATAAAAATCCAAACAGTCTAACATGAGTCCATGAATCTTCATGCAGATCCAGCTAGAGCATGGGCCTCACCTCACCCTGCACTAGCCCAGTTTCCAGACTGTTTCCAGATCCTAACGCAAACCACAGAAATCCTCCTTGGCTATAGTCTAAACCTAGTGAATGGCTCTTTTCTTATTACACTTATTTTGGATAACTGAAGACACTGAAAAGCATTTTCTTCTGGCATTAGCATCAGAGCAGGGTCTAAGTTAATCAATGTCACCTGTGTGCTTTATAGTACTGCTCCAAAAACCAGCACAAAGAAGGGAATGCCAAACTGAATTATGCAGGATGGCAGAGATATGTGGTAATCTCTTACATCTCCTTTGCTACTAGGGAGAACGTACAACGAACAAGACTATAACTACATGAGGACTTTTGTCTTTACGTGTAAACAGTGTATTGTCTTTGTTAAAAGCAATTGCCTATCCCTGCTACATTTCATATTTTAGCTGTGCTTGAAACATGACACGTTTACCAGATAGTCTTTCGTTATCAATACAGCCCTGTTTAAAAGCTCCATGGCTCACCATTACAAATGAGATCGCTGCAGTGGGCCAGGCTGTGTTACCAGCCAGCAACACTGATACAACACATCCTGATTAGAGCAGTGCAGCACATTTGCAAGGATGGAAATGTCATCTCTGTTCTGCGATGTAGTGTGCTAAAGGGCACTTAGGAATGAAGTACTAATTTGAAAAGAAGGCTCTACTGTATGCTTCTACATTAACCCATGCTGGTGAAGAAGGTGTGTTCCTGCCAGTGCCCACTCTTTCCAAAATGGGACTTATATGAGGGTTTTTAGTGTTAACGGATTCTGCCTTTCCTGATAGATCTTTCTAGGGTGGGCTTGGAGGTGTTTAGTGTGGATTTTGAGACCTGGCTTACACCAACACTCAGCACAATAAAAACACACGTTTCCTATGGCAATGTAGACTACGGAGAAACTTGCTTTCTGTCTTTGCTTTTGTGCTTGTGAAATGGGGGTCACGGTGCTTACCCTTCACAGGAGGAACTGCAGAGTTAATAATGTGTAATCAGTTAGCAGCAGTAAACTCAACTTTTTGAAATTCAATCTGAAATTCTTAGCTGAGACAGTGTTCCCACTGCCTGTGGTGGAGTGTCAGCTGAGTAAGGAGTGCAGTCAGATGTGTAGTATTTATACCTCATATGCTACTTGATACTACAGTCAATGAGGAAAAGAAAAAAAAATACTACTATAAAGCCTTGCTTTTCATCTCTACAGTATACTAATTGCTGCCATAGGTTCTTTGTGTGATATTGCATAGAGACATTTACCGTGTCCATCACCTCCGTAGCCTTCCTAAATATCAAACACCTTCACATCTGAGGAAAAACATGGCATTTTGGCTTCCAGGTGGAAATGCTGGTTGTTTCACAATCCTGAAAAGGTAATTTGTGAAAGACAAATATTTGGAAGCCAGTTGCTTTGTCCTTTCTGCATCTTGACAAGCTTGGCACTGCAACCAACTTTCAGAGACAGCCACATTAGGAACAAATTATCAGCCGCAAGCAGATAATAAGAAACGTGTAATTAAACCCGGATGGACTGTTTGTAGGAATCAGACCGCTCTGGTCACCGCTGATTTAGGGTGATCAATGACCCTGCACTGGCTGACTCTGTTGCTGGACCATGAAAGCAATCACACAAAGATAACCTCCTACTGCAGCTGGAGCCAACCAACTTGCTGGGTACAAACAGAATTGCTCAGAGTTAATCATGCTGGGTGATATCAGGATAGGGAATGTGACTGTCAGATAGAGCCTTGACTTGCAATTCAACTTCAGTAGGTGCATGCCTTGCTCCAGTTAGTAGCCCGAGGGCAAAATGTCACCAATACTTTTCAGTGGTAGGGGTAAAAGTGAGTTTTAAGAGGTGCTTTGGCGATGTAGGTGGGGTGGAGTTGGGACAACATCTTGCTCTTATGAGCAGGAATGGGACCTGAAATGGCTGGGCACCCCCACCAACCCAGCTCCATCCTTTTAGTAAAAGGAGCAATCAGCCTGGTCTGGACCAAACTGATAGCAAGGCCATGGTTGTCCTGGGGCACAAAGTAAATTCCCTGGGCTCTATAGCTGGCTCTGCCTCCCTGAGATGCAGTCCTCAGCAGTGATGCAGGTTTTGCATCAGGCTAGAAGCCCATCAACAGCCTAGAAAGGGGAAGGTGAGACTTCAGCAAGATTTAAAACACAGGCACGCAGAAGAAAAAGTATGAAAAATTGAAATGACAAGGTTTTTGAGTTAATGCTAGCTTGGCTGCCACCCAGGGGACCTGTTCTGTGCTTGACTAGTTGCTGATGAAAATCCTAGGTACTGCAAATGCCCCATAATGGGACTAAAAATTGGCTCTAGCCCCCAAATGTGAGACATCACCCCCTTTGAACCCAGCTGTAGTATATGGACAGGCACGATCCTTTCTGAGCTGTGAAAAATGGAGAACACAAAGCAGTGGTGTGAGATGTGTATTTTGTGTGGATGTGCAGTGCGTAGCCTGCATTGTTATTACCCTGAAGCCTGAAAGGCTTGTCACAGTGAAAATCGAGTACAGCCAATGTACATCCATTTGCTGAGGTGCCCCCTTCTGCATGCCAAACACATGGCAGAACATTGTTTAATGTACAGGACTGCAAGACACTGTGCCAGTTGTAAATGGACTCTGGAAAGCAGGCTTCTTCAATTGGCTGCTTCCAGCAGAGAGGCATCAAGGGGAAAATTCACTAGAGGCATTTTCACTAGGTCAGGCAGGAAGAGAAAAATCATCTTGCTGTGGATCTGCAATAATTCACAGGTTCAGAATCTTTTCTGTCTCCTTTGACAAAGGTGATGATCATGAGGAGTAAATGTAAAGCACTTTTACATGCTCCCAGCAGGATTGTCCTGAAGTGCACGGGCTGCACAAGCTGAATGTTGTAAAGTTTTTCTTTCCAAAACTAAAAAATAATGGTCTCCATTAACCTTCATTTCTTTCCTTCTCTCTCTCTCTTATTTTTTATTTTTTATTTTTTTTTATAAAGCCCAGATTACGAGTACTGGGCCAGGTGATAGGGGGTTTCAAGACTCCCTTGCTCTGGTCCTAGCCTCCTCAGTTTATTGATTATTATGATTTAATTTGAAAAACACTCTAATACTTTAAACCTGTGTTTATTTTTTTTTCCTGAAAAAAATATTAAGTAGATAAATAAAAAGGTGAGAAATCCTATTTTTCATGCAGCATCGAAACACCTAATTAAAGGTATGGGGCCAGGTGATGGGAGCTCCACTGAAGGACATCTCCAGATAAAATTTTTAGTAGATGAGAGGAGAATGAATGAGAGGAGAATGAAGAGGATATTAAGCAAACAATAGGAAGAAGAGATTTGATTAATCAAAGTGAGAGAAAAGCTGATGCCCTGCTGCCTAGGAGTGTTTTATGGGACAGTCATAAAGAAAAAGCTAAATGTTTTGTGAAATGTAATCTTAGGTGAAGTGACTCCAGAAGAGTCAGTGAGAGTTCATATGCCCTAGTTATCACAGTTTTTATAACTTGCTGTTATCGGGCTGTAAAATCAAATAAAAACTACCCCTCACTTTCTGTCAGGTAACAAGTTAGTGTGTTTGTTGAAAGCAACATCCATCACAGCGTACTTAGTGTCACACCAAAACTGACCCTGTCTGTTCACTTGTTCTGGGATGTTCCTGTATGGAACTACCAAAGAGGACGCTTTGCATTGTCCCCCTGTGAAAGAGACATCCCATCCCTCACATCCATCAAAAATAGGTGATCAGCAATATCCTGAATCCCAGCTATAACACAGATCTCTAGCTTCTTACGTTAATCAAATGGCAGACTGTATTTGGAAGGTTTAGCTGAATTTATTGAATGAATGGATATTTCTGATGGCAAATAGCTTTGGTTCCCACAAGGTTTTTGCATACAGTTTTATTTAAGGCTGAATGGCCAACTCTAGCCAATGCTGAAGAAACAAGCTGTCTGCCTCTGTAAACAATATCTAGGATTTCCCTCTTCTGCAATAATACAACACACATACTGAAGGTGGAATTTTCCATGTTCCATGAAAATTATTATTTAATGTAATTTTCCACCAGAAAATGGAAAACATAATTCAAAACAAAGATTTTCCTACTATTTCTTAGCATCTGGGAACTTACTAGATGGTAGTGCTGGAACCCTATTATTTGTTGCCCCTAGTTCTGGACAGGACATTTTCTTAGGACATTTAACTTTTTTAGGACTTTTTTTTTTTTCTTAGGATATTTAACTTTCATTAGTTCTTGCTGATTAATAATGGCAAGTAAAGGTACTGCAGATCTCAGACATGGAGTTGAGAACTCCAGGGCCTCTGCAGCTCAGGCTGACCTTTGAAATAGGACAAAGAAATAAATGTCAATGAGAGCCTACGTAAAATTTGGGGATGTGTGTACTATATGCCATATAACAGGACACTGCACTGAGAGCACTGAACTCCCTGCAGGGGATGGAGTCACACGTTGTTGTTTTTTTCCTCTCTCTTGCCAAAAAGTAACTACATTGACACAGGTACATGCAGATGAACAGCAATGAAGCTTTTTGTTCCCTGTACCAGACAATATCAGCTGTAAACATGATCTCTAGTCTGAATGGTTAAATTTCTTAATCTGCAAGGAAAAAATAGCGATGAACATTAATTTTTATTTGACATTGAGTGGCTCTAAGCATTTTCACAGACAGGCTTGGTACATCTGTGTGTCATCTGGAACTACTGAATATACCATCTTAAACCCCTGCAGCATGAAGCATAGTTACCCCTCTTCTGCCAGAAATATTAGTAGAGCCACTGATGTAGCCACTGGGATATGTTCCAGTGCTTCCTAATAAAAGAGCAAAAACTAAGCTCTCAAGACAACTTGCTTCTGGGCTAACTTGCTGTAGACACATGATTTTCACATTTTCTGCAGAATGAATTAAATGATCCACATCGAACATCAACAACGGGAGTAACTCAATCTACACTTTAAAGAGCTGGTTGAAGTCCACGCTTCCTCTAGCTTCAGGCACTGATGACTGATAGCAGGACTTGTAAACAAACCAGGAGAGAGAGCACAGTCCTATTCGTCTTCAGTCCCCCGCTGTCACAACCTTCCTCTTTTCTGAACAGGATAATCTTTATTCTAACCTAGGAACCTCGCCTTATTTATAACCAGAGAAAAACATCCTTGTCTATTGCAGAAGAAATGAATTACTTTATAATATTATGGAGTAATTAAAGATGAGCTGGATTCCAAGCACCGGACTTGATTCTATATATGAATTGCAAAAGCCAGTATAATTGTGGATTTTGAAATATTATTTCTAGGTCCATTTAGAAAAAAAAAAAAGGCTTTGTTCAAGAAGAATAACAAAATACACTCCTGTCCATTTTGATTCAGGATGGTTGAGTAAATGTTGGCAGAAATGTTGCCATTACAGGGAAATATTTCCCCATTGGGGTCAGCAACAAGTGGCGAGAGATCATCCATGTTCCCAGTTTCGACTGTTATCCATCAGTGGACTGCATGGAGCAGGCAATCAGAAGTATTAGGATCTCACTTCTGCAGTTGATCCAAAAAAGCCAGGCAACTAGGACCCTTGCACAGAAAATTCATAAAACCCAGCAACTTTTATTAATCCATGTTGTCTCAAGAAATAAATGTTTTCCAAAAAAAATTGGATTTTATCTGAAAAATTCTGGACCTATTTGTGTCTGTCTGTGCCCCTGGTTCAGAAGGAGCTTCTATAATGATTGATTCACTTCCTAACTCAGAAGCACGTCTCTAAAGAAAGCTTAGAATAACAATGCAGTTTTTAGCTGCCCACTGGTTTTACAGACTTTCCAAGATATGTTCGCATCTGCTACTTCACAGAAGCGAGATGTCACATCATAGTTATCCCATAGGTGCTTCTGTAAGCATGATTATCATTATCTTCATAACTAATAACAGATATATAAGGCTTTGAACGTTGAAGGTTTTTTTTGTTTTGTTTTGTTTTTTTTTTTTTTTTTTTTTTTTTTTTTTTTTTACAGGCTTTGGAGAACAACTGTGAGCAATGTGAGCCTAAAGGTTTCTTCAATTCCTCTTTAGCAAAGAACTGAAGTCAAAAGCTAGTGGAGACATTGTCAGCTGTGAGAGAAGCCAGCCCATGTTCACTTGAATCCAGTGATCCTTATCCAGCCCTGTCTTGGTTTTTAACAAAAACGTAAATCAACTGACCTTTGCACAGCCTGAACTTAATTTTTATTCTTGAATTCTAAGAGCAAAAAAATATCTCTGTAGAATAGTTATTTAACTCTTGCATTGACATTTAGTTGACTAAATGCATAAGATGTGATTCATTCGTGGTGAATGGTGTTGTACAGCTGACAAGCAAGTAAAGAAGGCATGATTTTGTACTGTTGAGCTTTTCCCCTTGAAACCATAACAAAATGGTACTTTAGATGTTGAAATTATAAATCCAAAGTATATATTATTGCTCAGCAAGTTTAAAAAGCAACAGATTATATATATATATATATATATATATATATATATATATATTATTTTTTCTACTAGTGTAGGAAGGATGCTCTGTTTTAACCTGAGCCTTTTGATGAAAATACAGAGTGGCTGAAGCTTCTTTTCACAGGCACATTCAAAATTTTATGAAATTTTCCTTTTGAAAGCTTTTCAGGAGTGCATGGACTTGCTGGTCTAAAGAAGAGAGATGCTAAACTAGATCTCAGTTTAAAAGAAAGTTGTGAATAAGAAAGAAAAAAGCACCATGCCAGGGTCTATTTTCTCTCTTTTGTTTTCCACACACAAAAAAAATAATAACGATAAAAAAAAAAAAATATTTCAGTTAACGAAGGGGAAAATAATAAAAATCTCAAGCTGTTCTGAAACTTTTAATAGTGAACAAGCCAAGCTGCACAACACATAGGGGCTGGCAAGAGACAATGCCATAGGGAGAAATTTGACCTGGCACAAACACGGTGTTGCTAGTTTTTGTGAAGGAAGCTAAAGTTAACCATGGCCTCTCATGGGAATATCCTGGGATTTGATATGAATATAAATGTCTATACAAGTTGTAAAGTCCCTTCAGTCATAAATGTATAAATGTACCTTCCAAATCTGTGCCACCACCAGCAAAATGCTTCTGCTGCTGTGCTCAGCTTGCACACTGAGTTAATGACAAACACTGCAGGAGGAACAATGCAGATCATGGCTTTTTGCTGTGTGATAGGCAACCTGTGAGCTCTGGATGACCCCAGTCTAGTGGCTGTGTATGAAGGAATATGTGCTCAAGTACACAGAAAAGTGTCTGACAATTCTGCTGGGAATATCCTCTGAAATATACTTTTATTATTATTATTATTATTATTATTATTATTATTATTATTATTATTATTATTATTATTATTTTAAACCTATTAATCTTAAAAGAATGAGTGGTAACTTTTAATTGTTACTTTTGGAAGTGGATGAATCTTGGAAAGCAATGTGTGGCAGCGTTGCAAGGGGTGGGACTGCCTATAGTAGCTGGCTGTTTTATTTTTATCAGAGGGTGTAACATAGATGGTGCTCTGTGGCTCACTTTTCCATTTGTAAAACCTTATCTGGGGCTTTAGTCATGGAAAAGTCATTTGCAGTACTTTGTTTCCTCTCAAATTGAGGTCAAAATGTGCTAATGTCTGTCGGGAAGGGCTGCTGAGTCTACAGTATGATGGACTGGAAGAGCCATTAAAATGCAGGTAAGGTAGAAATAGTTCTGCAGTATATAGGGCTGGATTCCTGTGCTGAATGGCAATGAATTCCTAAGGTGATCTCATAGGACTTAACCAATTGTAAGTCACCACAGGCTGTTTAAGTAAAGCTGAAACTAAACGTAGCCATGTAAACAAGGAAGGTAGCGTGATTGGCACCTGGGCTAATTTCCTAACAGTAGTTATATCTCCTTCGAAGGAAAATATTTGAAAGACCTCAGTAACATTTTAGAGGTCACTGAAACAAAATGGTTTATTTAAACAAAGCAGAAAGCTGATGTTTGCCCTTCAAGACCTTTTCTACTTCTGGCTAAAAGTAGTGTAGCTCCAGAAACTTCACCACCCTTTGAAGACTTAGCCATGCTGAAGAGCCAGCCCATAATAATTAATAGGTTCTTTAGTATGATTGCCCTGTGCCTCTCTCCTCTGACATATGGCACACCAACGTGGAGATCTTGAAAACCACAGGAAGGAAAAACAGATCAAAGTGAAGTGACCTATGAAGTGGTGTGGAAAGGACATAGATCATGAGAGCAAAAGGAATCTACTTGGGTGTCCTGGTTTCAGTTAGCACAGAATTAATTTTCTTCCTAGTAGCTGGTGGAATGCTGTGTTTTGGCTTAGAATGAGAAGAGTGCTGATAACACCCCGATGCTTTAATTGTTGCAGAGCAGTGCTTATACTAAGCCAAGGACATCTCAGCCTTTGCTCTGTCCTGCCAACGGGCAGGCTGGGGGGTGCAGTAAGAGCTGGGAGGGGACAGACCCAGGACAGGTGACCCAAACTAGCCAAAGGGGTATTCCATACCATCTGACGTCATGCTAAACAATATATAGGGGTGGCTAGCCGGGGGGAGGGGGGCCGGACTGCTCGGGGTTAGGCTGGGCATCGGTCAGCGGGTGGTGAGCAATTGCATTGTGCATCACTTGTTTGTACATACTATTATTACTTTCGTATTATCACCATTGTATCATCATTATTATTATTGTTATTATTATTTTTGTTATTTTTTTTTCCTGTCTTATTAAACTGTCTTTATCTCAACTCACGGGCTTCACTTTCCATTTCTCTCCCCCGTCCCAGAGAGGGAGGGGGGAGGGTGAGCGAACGGCTGCGTGGTGTTTAGCTGCCGGTCGGGTTAAACCACGACAGTCTTTTTGGCGCCCAACGTGGGGCCCGAAAGGTTGAGATAACGGCAGATCTGATCAGAGTGTGTTAAACTAAAATTGGTGTAAGGATTAGACCTGCTTAATAGTCACTTGTCATGATGCTGATTGCTTTAATCACAACTCTGCTGCGCCTGTTTTCCAAATTGAGTATTATAGTACATTATTTTCCGTATTTGCTCTCTGTAGTGTTGTTTCTCCTCTCCGGGCCCTGGTTTCAGACCATTATGGTACTAAGTGTTATAGCAATGGCTTATGAGACGATAAGATATCTGGTCATGACTCTAACTTGGTATTTATACTCAGTAACATCGTGGACTCTGTACTTTGGAAACGGCATCTTGGGAACTATTAGCAATTATACCTATTGTTTTTCTCCATTAGAGAGTCAATCTGTGGAGGGGAAAGGGGAGGATATTTTTCCTTACTTGCTTACTCTCCCTTTCTCCTTCACCACCCCTGTATCCTCCTGGGTCACTCTGCCTTCCTCCTTCACCACCCTCTTATCCCCTGAGCTTGTCACAATAGCTCTCCAAGATATTGAATATTTCTGGAATACTCAGAATACCATAGTCTTGTTGTTCTGCCTCATGAATGCACTTCAGATTCTGCTTAAAGTTAAACAACTACTTATGAAGCTCATCCGGAGATCTGCCCGGAGGCAGTATAGTTGTGGGTGGCAGGGAGTATGGGTGGATATGGGCAGGCATCTAGAGCAGTTGGCACCCCCAGTGTGTTGGAAATTCACCCCTGAACAATGGCAAAATCCTCAAAAACTGGCAGAATGCTTGAAAAAAAGGTGTAATGATTCTGGCAGTTCCAAAGTAACACAAATCATTGTAACGTGCTGGGGCCTGGCTCATGCCTATCGAGCTGCCATTGATACTGCTGTCAACTTAGTGACAGACCCTGCGGCCACTCCAAACCCTGTGACAGATCCAACGGCCACTGTGACCCCTACGGTGGATTCTGCAGCCGCTCCAGTCCCAGCTCCTGCAGCCGCTCCAGTCCCAGCTCCTGCAGCCGCTCCAGTCCCAGCTCCTGCAGCCGCTCCAGTCCCAGCTCCTGCAGCCGCTCCAGTCCCAGCTCCTGCAGCCGCTCCAGTCCCAGCTCCTGCAGCCGCTCCAGTCCCAGCTCCTGCAGCTGCTCCAGTCCCAGTTCCTGCAGTCGCTCCAGTTCCAGCTCCGGCCGCTACTCCAGTCCCAGTTCCTGCAACTGCTCCAGTCCCAGCTCCTGAAGCTGCTCCAGCTCCAGCTCCTGCAGCCGCTCCAGCTCCAGCTCCTACTGCTGCTCCAGTCCCAGCTCCTGCAACTGCTCCAGCTCCAGCTCCTGTAGCCGCTACAGCTCCGGTTCCTGCAACTGCTCCAGCTCCTGTAGCCGCTCCAGCTCCTGTGGCCGTGTCAGAGAAACGAGCTGTAGCAGTGCAAGTTGACCCTGCAGAGGGCATTCCAACCCCTGTGGCAGACCCTGTAACAAAGTCAGAGAAACGAGCAGTAGCAGTGCAAGCTGCCCCTGTAGAGAAGGTGAAAATATGGTATAGAAATTCAAGTCGTTTAGAACGCAGAGAGTCTTCTGCCAATCCAGGTAAGGCTTCTGCCAAAACTAAGTATAGAGATGACGAAGATGATGACGACGCTGGGCCGTCAAGGATTCAGGAGGAGGAAGATGAGGATGCCGAAAGAGCAACAGTAACTACCCGAAGCCTAAACGAGCGCGAGCTACGAGATGTGCGAAAAGATTTTGGTCGCTGTATAGGTGAGCAGCTTGTCACCTGGCTGCTCCGGTGCTGGGACTCTGGAGCCAATTGTGTGGAATTAGACGGCAGGGAAGCCAAGCGGCTGGGATCCCTTGCTCGAGACGCCGGCATTGACAAAGCAATTGCAGATGGAGCACGACCCACCAGCCTCTGGAGGCGTCTCCTCTCAGCTGTGAGGGAAAGGTATCCCTTCAAGGAAGATATTTTATGTCTACCAGGCAAGTGGACCACTATGGAGAAGGGAATCCAGTACCTGAGGGAATTAGCCGTACGGGAAGTGATTTATGAGGATCCAGACCTCAAACAAACATCCACAGATCCAGATGAAGTCAAGTGTACACGACCCATGTGGCGGAAGTTTGTACGGAGTGCACCATCATCATATGCCAGCTCATTGGCAATAATGGCCTGGAAAGAGGATGAGGAACCCACAGTGGGTGAAGCGGCTAAACAACTCCGGCAGTACGAAGAAAGTCTCTCCTCTTCCTTACAGGCCTGCGTCTCAGCTGTGGAGAAACTTTCTGAAAAGGTTCACCAACTTGAAGAGAATCTATTGTCCTCCCCACCTGAACCAACCAGTGCCCACCGACCAAAGGAGAACACTTGGGAGAAACTTTCTGAAAAGGTTCACCAACTTGAAGAGAGATTATTCTCCTTCGCACCTGTACAAAGCAGTGTCTCAGCTGTCAGGGGTAGGCGTTCACCCACACAAGGAAGACGATATGGTGGGTACTCACCCCGTGCCACCCTGTGGTTTTACTTACGAGACCATGGAGAGGACATGAGAAAGTGGGATGGAAAATCTACCGCGACCCTAGAGGCACGGGTACGTGAGTTGCAAAAGAAAACAATCAGGAAAAAGGGATTCTCCGAAAAGTTTGCTGCTCCAACTTCCAGCAGACAGTCCTTCAAACACAGAAACGAGGAAGATTCTGACCAGGATTAGGGGGGCCCTGCCTCCAGCCAGGGGGAGGAAAGGGACAATCGAGTTTATTGGACTGTGTGGATTCGATGGCCTGGCACATCACGCGCACAGAAGTATAAGGCTTTAGTAGACACCGGTGCACAATGTACTATAATGCCATCGAGCTATAAAGGACCAGAGCCCATCTATATTTATGGAGTGACAGGGGGATCTCAGCAGTTGACTGTATTGGAGGCTGAAGTGAGTCTGACTGGGAATGAGTGGGAAAAGCACCGCATTGTGACTGGTCCGGATGCTCCATGTATCCTTGGCATAGACTATCTTAGAAGAGGATACTGCAAGGACCCAAAAGGGTTCCGGTGGGCTTTTGGTATTGCTGCCTTAGAGACAGAGGGCATTAAACAATTATCTACATTGCCTGGTCTCTCAGAGGACCCCTCTGTTGTGGGGTTGCTGAGGGTCGAAGAACAGCAAGTGCCAATTGCTACCACAACTGTGCACCGGCGGCAATATCGCACCAACCGAGACTCCCTGATTCCCATCCATAAGCTAATTCGTCAATTGGAGAGCCAAGGAGTGATCAGCAAGACTCATTCACCTTTCAATAGTCCCATATGGCCAGTGCGAAAGTCTAATGGCGAGTGGAGACTAACAGTGGACTATCGTGGCCTGAACGAAGTGACGCCACCACTGAGTGCTGCAGTGCCGGACATGCTGGAACTTCAGTATGAACTTGAATCGAAGGCAGCCAAGTGGTACGCCACAATTGATATCGCTAATGCATTTTTCTCCATCCCTCTAGCAGCAGAGTGCAGGCCACAATTTGCCTTCACTTGGAGGGGAGTCCAATATACTTGGAATAGGCTGCCCCAGGGGTGGAAACACAGCCCTACCATTTGCCATGGGCTGATCCAGTCTGCACTAGAGCAGGGGGAAGCTCCTGAACACCTGCAGTACATCGATGACATTATTGTGTGGGGTGACACAGCAGAGGAAGTTTTCGAGAAAGGGAAGAAAATAGTCCAAATCCTTCTGAAAGCCGGTTTTGCCATAAAACAAAATAAAGTCAAAGGACCTGCACGGGAGATCCAGTTTTTAGGAATAAAATGGCAAGATGGACGTCGTCAAATCCCAATGGATGTGATCAACAAAATAACAGCTATGTCTCCACCAACTAACAAAAAAGAAACACAGACTTTCCTAGGTGTTGTGGGGTTTTGGAGAATGCACATCCCAAATTACAGTCTGATTGTAAACCCACTCTACCAAGTAACTCGTAAGAAGAATGAGTTTGAATGGGGCCCTGAACAACGACAAGCCTTTGAACAAATCAAGCAGGAAATAGTCCATGCAGTAGCCCTTGGGCCAGTTCGAACAGGACCAGATGTAAAGAATGTGCTCTACACTGCAGCCGGGGAGAACGGCCCCACCTGGAGCCTCTGGCAGAAAGAACCTGGGGAAACTCGAGGTCGGCCTCTGGGGTTTTGGAGTCGGGGATACAGAGGATCTGAGGCCCGCTATACTCCAACTGAAAAGGAGATATTGGCAGCATATGAAGGAGTTCGATCTGCTTCGGAGGTGGTCGGTACTGAAGCGCAGCTCCTCCTAGCACCCCGATTACCGGTACTAGGCTGGATGTTCAAGGGAAGGGTCCCCTCTACGCATCATGCAACTGATGCTACATGGAGCAAGTGGGTTGCACTGATTACTCAGCGGGCTCGAATAGGAAACCCCAGTCGCCCAGGAATATTGGAAGTGATCATGGACTGGCCAGAAGGCAAATACTTTGGGATATCATCAGAGGAGGAGGTGGGTCGTGCTGAAGAAGCCCCACTGTACAACCAGTTGCCAGAGAATGAAAAGAAATATGCCCTGTTCACTGATGGGTCCTGTCGTATTGTGGGGAAGCATCGGAGATGGAAGGCTGCTGTATGGAGTCCTACGCGACGAGTTGCAGAAGCTGCTGAGGGAGAAGGTGAATCGAGTCAGTTTGCAGAAGTGAAAGCCATTCAGCTGGCTTTAGACATTGCTGAACGAGAAAAATGGCCAGTTCTCTATCTCTACACCGATTCATGGATGGTAGCAAATGCCCTGTGGGGATGGTTACAGCAATGGAAGCAAAACAACTGGCAGCGTAGGGGCAAACCCATCTGGGCTGCTGCATTGTGGCAAGATATTGCTGCTCGGGTAGAGAACCTGGCTGTGAAAGTACGTCACGTAGATGCTCATGTGCCCAAGAATAGGGCTACTGAAGAACATCAGAACAACCAGCAGGTGGATCAGGCTGCTAAGATTGAAGTAGCTCAGGTGGATCTGGATTGGCAGCATAAAGGTGAATTATTTATAGCCCGATGGGCCCATGACACCTCAGGCCATCAAGGTAGAGATGCAACATACAGATGGGCTCGTGATCGAGGGGTGGACTTGACCATGGACGCTATAGCACAGGTTATTCATGACTGTGAAACATGTGCTGCAATCAAGCAAGCCAAACGGTCAAAGCCTCTTTGGTATGGAGGACGATGGCTGAAATATAAATATGGAGAGGCCTGGCAGATTGATTACATCACACTCCCTCAAACTCGCAATGGCAAGCGCCACGTACTTACAATGGTGGAAGCAACCACCGGATGGCTGGAAACATATCCTGTGCCTCATGCTACCGCCCGGAACACCATCCTGGGCCTTGAAAAGCAAGTCCTATGGCGACATGGCACCCCAGAAAGAATAGAATCAGACAATGGGACTCACTTCCGAAACAACCTTATAGACACTTGGGCCAAAGAACATGGTATTGAATGGGTGTATCACATCCCCTATCATGCACCAGCCTCCGGGAAAGTTGAACGATACAATGGCCTGTTAAAGACTACCTTGAAAGCAATGGGCGCTGGGACGTTCAAAAACTGGGATACGCATTTGGCAAAGGCCACCTGGTTAGTCAATACTAGGGGATCTACCAACCGAGCTGGACCTGCCCAATCAAACCTGTTACGTACTGTAGATGGGGATAAAGTTCCTGTAGTGCATGTAAAAAATATGCTGGGTAAAACAGTCTGGGCTACTCCTGCCTCAGGAAAAGGCAAACCTATTCGTGGAATTGTTTTCGCTCAGGGACCTGGATATACTTGGTGGGTGATGCAAAAGAACGGAGAGGTCCGGTGTGTACCTCAAGGAGATTTAATACTGGGTGAGAATAGCCCATGAACTGAATTGCACCATGTTAAATAGTATATTATACTGTATGTTATCACTACCATGATTACTATAGGTGACTAATTAGAATGTATGGAAAAGAGTGTAACCTGAGCATGACATAAATGGTATGGAATAAGGGGTGGATAGATGTCCTGGTTTCAGTTAGCACAGAATTAATTTTCTTCCTAGTAGCTGGTGGAATGCTGTGTTTTGGCTTAGAATGAGAAGAGTGCTGATAACACCCCGATGCTTTAATTGTTGCAGAGCAGTGCTTATACTAAGCCAAGGACATCTCAGCCTTTGCTCTGTCCTGCCAACGGGCAGGCTGGGGGGTGCAGTAAGAGCTGGGAGGGGACAGACCCAGGACAGGTGACCCAAACTAGCCAAAGGGGTATTCCATACCATCTGACGTCATGCTAAACAATATATAGGGGTGGCTAGCCGGGGGGAGGGGGGCCGGACTGCTCGGGGTTAGGCTGGGCATCGGTCAGCGGGTGGTGAGCAATTGCATTGTGCATCACTTGTTTGTACATACTATTATTACTTTCGTATTATCACCATTGTATCATCATTATTATTATTGTTATTATTATTTTTGTTATTTTTTTTTCCTGTCTTATTAAACTGTCTTTATCTCAACTCACGGGCTTCACTTTCCATTTCTCTCCCCCGTCCCAGAGAGGGAGGGGGGAGGGTGAGCGAACGGCTGCGTGGTGTTTAGCTGCCGGTCGGGTTAAACCACGACATTGGGTTTTCCCAAAATCCAGAAGTTTTTTTGGTGCTCACAGTTATTTACCAATTCACAAGCCCTTCTTCCTCATAAAATACTTTGGAAGAGGCTGGATTACTCGGTTGTTCAGTGTTCAGTGTGAAAAGTCTTACAAAAGAATGAGTAATCTGAAGGATGAAATAATTCAAGACTTCTAATATCCATTTGGCAGCTGTTTCCATCTTCCTCTCTGGTCATCATCTGGGATACACAGTTTAGGGGAACAGACCACTAAGCAGATTCATAGCAGTTACAGTCGGAAGAGTTTCCAACATTTTAGCCCATTTCCATGTTGGGGCAAGATTACTCCTTATTTGTACATTGAACAGGCTATTGTCTAATTTTAAACATCCCACCAACAGGGTTCTTACCACACTCCCCTGGAGACAGTGCCTTAGACAAAACAGGACCTTTCCACAACCATCAGCAGAATATGTTACTTGAAAAATGTCAGCCCACTATCAGGGCCAGGCTAATGAGTACAATGAACAGAATTTTGGTAAGTGCCGAGGGGAGGAAGGGGATGATAACATCACTGGAGCGGCATCACTGGAGGGGGAACAGCCTGTGTGAAAAGGGCTCCTGTCAGGAACCTCAGAAAGTTCTCTGGGGGTTGTAGAACTGGTGTCTCAGGGGTCCTGTCCAGTGTTTGGAGGGTGGCGTGGTCTCTGAGCTATTACAGCAGTCAGGAGGAGAAACCAGCACTATTATTTCCCCACTGGTATTTCAGACTCAGAGAGCCAGAAGTGGAGGCAGCTTGGCCTGGGGCAGGTAGTCACTGCTGTTGCTTTTGGGACATATTAAGGAGGACAAACCTCACCTCCTGCTCTGGCCATGCAGGGCTCTGTGAATGTATTGAGGAGTCTTGAGAAGGAGAGAGTGTCTTAATTTAGACTGGCAGTTTTCAATGATTATCATTATAAAGATTTTATGAGAAATTACAGTTACAGCTGGCATCATGAAATCTGAAGGAAAACACCGGCTGGAACTGTCTGAGCCAGTCTTTCCTGACTTGACATTAACAGTCTTCCATCCTCCCCCCACCAAGAGCTTCACAAGACACACTGAAATGAAAGTGGAAGCTGAGATATTGAAAAATCAACCCTTAATATGTTTTCCTGATTCTGCCTTCCTCTTTTCAAGGGTGCAGCCCCTTGTTACTCCACCATTTCATCTGAGCCCTGAACTGGGCACCCACAACCACAACCAGTTAAACATGATGCTGTTTCCTGTCCAGTATGAGATTTGGTATCTAGTTTTTGCAGAAGGGCAGTATGGCATGAGACTGCAGGGTTGGGTAAGGAACAAAATGTCATTCCACTGTTCAAGGAAACCCAGACTACTTGTAGCTTTTAGTTCAAACAACTCATCCCTCTTCTAAGACAACTTTTTCCCTAGTTGAGAATGCTTCTTTCATTACATTTTATTATTACAAAGAATAAGATCTGAAACCCCTCATCACTCAAGACTTTTGAAATAAACATTTCAACATTTCTGACATTTGGGGTCCTCTGAAATCATACCATAAACTGCCAAAGGGATCCAGACCCAGGAGGAGAACACGATATCTCCTTTTGCAGCATTATTGTTCCTCCTCCTAGCTCATCATGTTGGGGTTGTTTCCAGTGGCTACATGAACAGCTATTTGCTAACATCTATGTCAAGTACAATTGTTTAAACATGCATCCATGGTACATGTACACTCAGTAATTACAATTTTAAGACATGGGCAATCAATTAGGAACCATGCTGGCATGGAGATATATTGACAATACTAATTGTCTTCTGTTACTTCACTGCTTATTCTGCTTCATTTTGTTTACGCCTTTCCCAGAGAATTCAGATTCACATGGGACACTGCTGGGCAGCTGTGTGAGTTGGATGCCAGTCTGGAGTGTGTATTCCTGGCTCCCTCAGCTCCGCTGTCTGAGTGACAGGCTTCCCATAGACAGTACCCACTTTTAAGGGCTCAGATACAACTTTGCTTTGGCTGGCTGATGTAGCTTTGGGGGCCAAGTGTAAATCAGCATGGGGTTCAGTTTGCAAATGAGTCATGGAGGCATGGAGATAAACTGAGTAACGTTTTCCTTTGTTCTGTTCTGAACTGTGGAAGTGTCAACTTCAGGATTCCATAGGAGATGCAGAAATGAAATACACTTTTGTATCTTACAGTAATATTATGTCAAAGTCATAACAAATTCTAAAAGTAAAGAATCTACCCTTGCATAGATCATTCCTAAGGAGCTGTGAAAGTGTGCCCAACTTCTACGGAAGCTAATAAGGAAAGAGGACAGTTGTACTAAAACTCTATAGGCTGATTACTAGAAGTGCATTTGCTGTCACACTTAACTCATTGACTACAGTTTTTTTTCACTCTTCCTAATCTCTTTTTTTTTTTTTTTTTTTTTTCCCTTTTCAAAGCAAAAACAAACAAAAAACAAACAAGACAAGAAACCAACAACAACCAAAAAAAAAAAAACAACCTTTAGGGGAACACTGTATTTCATGAAATCAATCCAATATGCACAATAACTTGGCAAGGAATAGTACTGCTTTTGTCAGTGCAGCACTGAGTCTCATCAAAATGGATACAAAAGATGATCTGCAAATCATTTAAAGCTAATATAGCAATAAGTTGGAATTATCATGAAAAGAAGTTTGATTAACTATGTAAAGAAGAGCAAAGCAGATAATTTTTTTTTTTTTTTTTTTCACATTGTCATTAGTAGGAAAGGCAGTGATGGTAAAGTATGTATGAAGGAAAAAGTGAGAACTGAATGCAGTTTAGGTCAGATATTAATAGGGTTTGGGAATAAAGGTGGAAGAGGGTTGGCAGAATTTGTAAGTGGAATCTGAAGACTGCAAACAAGACTGAAAATCTAATAACTGAGACTTCAGAAGAGAGGTAGAGTGAAATTCTAGGGGGAATATATACTCAGCAGAGGTTCAGGAGTTTGCAAACATAATCTCTGTATGGGAAATTACTAACCAAACACAAATGCTCAAAGCACATCCACACATCTTCTCTCTACTCTATACTTTTCTCCCACCATACTGTACTACTGCTTTGGTACTGAAAATAAGGCAGGGAAGGTCAGGGAGATTGAAGAGTTGATATAAACATGCCATCTCACATGCTTTCCAAATGGAAAGATTGAGTTATGAGATACACTCTTTCTTGTCTTTGACTGTATTTTGGGTTTCTATTTCTCTCCATTTATGTCCCAACATACACATAAAAAAGCTACCAACCAACCAACCAACCAACCAACCCAACAACCTAAAACCCACCCTCAAATGCCTATGCACTAGCCAAAGTTCAAAGTTTGAACAGATCCTATTAATTTACTTCAATGTGATCAACAAAGTCACTTGAGTTCAAACCTTGCAATTTAAAATGTGGCCCACCATGAGCACCCATGAGACCAAGGTGGAAAAAAAGCCCTTCTCAGGTTTCACAATTTTTTCCTGTGGAGTGGGGAATGGGACAACCACATCTTTCTTCATTACGTCTTTTTTTCTTTCTCATGTTTCAAAAATCTTCTTCAAATTCTCTTTAAAAGAGATAACTGAGGAGAGATAAAAGGAAAACTTGAAAGAAGATACAGCAGATAGAACTTCAGCAGTTTACAAACACAATTTTTAAGGAGGGAATTACAGTCCAAAATGAAATTCAAAACTAATACATACATTACCTTCTCTCCTGCTTTGCTCCAGCTCCATATAAGTATAGGAGACATAAACTCCATTCTGTCAAGGAGATGAGACATGCCCCCAAGTCCTGTTTTCCCAACAACAGAAATCCAGCTACTGACCTAATTATGGGACTCTCCTTGCTGAAGGCGAGGGAATGACCTTTTCTAAGTAGGAGTAGATTGCATATCTCTGCATACCCCTTCCAGCAGGTTATCTTAAGGTTATCTGTCAACCTACCTAACTTCTCATCATGGGGGTAATCTTCTCTGACCTGTGCATTGCTGGGTAACTCAGGTACAAGGTTGCACAAGAAATGGCACCATGGTTCTTGATGAGCAGAAAACTAAGCATTTAGAGCAAAACTGTGTTCAGTTATAGCTCTGAAACTCTAATAAAGGTGAATGGGATTGCATGAGTTCAGAATACGCGTCTTCCATTTTAGAGTGTACTTTACTCTGTCCCAACCCCAAAGCTGTCAGTTTCTGCTCTGCCCAACACCCTTCCTCACTTGAGACTCATATGTCACTGCCTGGACTGTAGCTGATGGTTCCTTCTCATCTCATTGTTTATACTCTCATGACCTTTTGTTGTTCAGGTGTCAAGAGCCCTCATTATCATTTTAGACATGAGGTCATGCTTCTAATCAACTCTCCCCCCTTATTCAATTAACATTTCCAATGTTTTTAAATTAAGTTCATTGGTCCACAGGCCAGGGTATTTCCTTCCAATTAGTACCAGTAGTGAAAGGCATATATCAAAGTTTATTTGCTCATATCAGTGGTCTCTTTTGATCTGTTGAAAGGATCTGGTGAACATACAATTAAGAAGTTCCTCCTAGGTATCTTTCCCCAAAGGACCAACAATACCTGCTGGGGTCTATTAGCATTTCAATATGTTTCCCACCTCAGGAAATGTCTCTGCTTCCTTGCCTGACTGGTTAATGTAACTGTAACTGCATATTTTGCATGCATACCACTTAAAATCACTGCCTGCCATTGCTGAGACTCATTATCCTACACATTGCACAATTAGGGTTTAGGCTTGTGTTCAACCTTCTTCACCTCTCACGGGAGGGTCAAATGTGCTCAGCCATTTGGGAAGGGTCAAACATTCAATTCTGTCAGAGAGGGACCAGCAGCATCCATGCCAGACAACAGAGAATGACAGTGCTCTGTAGGAAATGCTTGTTTTAGAGCTCTGATGTGCACATTTCCTGATCTCTTCACACTCTTATCTCTAGACCATGCGTGATTACCAGGCCTTGTCTTCATAGCCGCTGGGCAAATGGACTGAACAGAAGGGTGCTCAGACAGCACGAAGACTTCCTGATCGCAGCCTCAGATTACATCACTTGGAAGGAGAGCAGAATAGCTTGTGGGGAGGATATTCCACCATGTTATTACTTTTAAAGTACAAAATGCTTAGTGCAAACCAGAACATGTCAGAAACAAACCATTTTAATGAGACTTAGGAATAGATCAACTCTGCCAGAAGTTAGATGGGAGTGTAATTGCCTCAACATTTGCCTGTAGCGATGCACAGTATGTCTAAGTCTTGACCTGGTTTAAGCATGTCAAAAGGATTCTTTACCCAACTGTTGGTTCTCACAATTACAAGTCAATTGCACCAAGCTCAAGAAGATTCCTATCTGCATCTTGCCAAGGCCAACCTGTGCAAACAGAGTCCATAATTGCGAGTATGATTATAAACAGAGATAGTCCTAGAGCACTGAAATTCAAGGTCCATTTCCAACTCTTTGCCCAGGTGGTGTGTGGAAGTTTTCTTTACTTGAGATCCCACCGCAAATACATCATGTAAGAGTGACAGTTGAGTTATAGGAAATTTTTGTTCACTCTTCCCCACTTTTGTCTGCCCCTAGGACTGACAGCAATGTCTGATGTGCATTAGTATGCACTGGTGGTTGGACTCAGGTGTGCTGTATATCCTTCTCTGGGCCCAATCCCTTCAGTGCTGTCCCACTGAAGTCCAGTATCTTGTAAGTACAATCTGTGTCTCGTTGATCAGCGTGATAGTGATCTTTCCTGCTTTTGCATTTATTATAATTATGTAGCTTTTACTATGCAGGGGTAAAAAGTTCATGAATGGTCCTGAGTTTGTTTCTTGAGTACTGGAGAACCATCTTGTGGTTTGTGTGTGTGAAGAGGGGTTGCTTCACAGGCCAATCTGGACTAAGCATCTATTATATGGATTGCTGAGATTATAAGGGACAAGACTCAATGGCCCAGATTGTCCCTGTTTTTTCTTTTTTTTTTCCCCAAAGTGCATTCAAGTACATTTCAGACTGAGAGATCAGTTTGGGAATTCTGTAAAGGAAAGCAGTTTCAGTTATCTAAATGGTTAAAAGAATTTTTGAAAGAGGGGGAAAAAACACTTACTGACATACACAGCAAGAGAAATAAAGAAAGGATATCAGAGGCAACATTAATGGGGCCAGGAGGAATCTAATCTAAACCTTTTAGGTGGAGAGTACTGAGTCCTTTCTTGCATTTATCAGTAAAAATCAGAAATAACTCCCCCAAAGTCAGTAGATTTATGCCAGCATAGCCCAAGGAAGCAGACTGCCTGGAACCACTGCTAATTTGAACACAGACCAATATAAGTCTGTGGGAATAAATCTTACATAGCGGGTATTAAAGTGAAGTGTTTGTGTCAGCCTAACCTGTTCCAAATGTCAAAGTCTGAAGGATACTGCAAACTAGGAAGATCTGTTGTGAGAGAGAGAGAAGGGGGAAAAAATATTGTGCCTGAGAGTATTCCTACAAAAATTAGTAGTGGTTTTGGCGTTGGTTTCAAGGTATGCACGATTCAGTGCACGGGAGACTATGATAACAGGAATTTTAGAAAGGGAAAGTTAATAACCCATCAGTGAAAGAGTATACTGATTTGAGTCCCAGTATGCTTCCTCCAAGATCATAAGCATAATTGGACAAATACTGAATGAGAGTATTGAAATAGCTGGAAAAGGTTGTTCCCAGTTTACAGTGAGGGCAGATTTCCCATTCGTGGGGTTGGTGATGCTTCTTCTGGGCTTGCAGCATTTTGCAGCATGGAGGTGAGAGCTGGGGCTGGATGGTGTGTGGCTACAAATATCTCTGCCCTCATGTTCCACTAAGGGTTGCAATGGGGAAGTCCAGAGTTGCTCCTGTATCAGGGATGAAGTCATCTCCTCAGAGCAACTTTGTGAACTTTGTGATCAAGTCCCTCATCCAGCAGAAACAGAGATAAACTTTCTGTGTGACAGCAGTTTCAAACGAATGAGGTTTCTGGAGATGCAGTGCTGTGAACATGAGCTTTACCTGAGCTAAGAACCTGTGTGTTATGTACCTCTGATTAAATCCAGGATCATCCCTCTTTTCAGTACAAAAACCTAAATTCAATTTATTTGTACACTCAGCAGGGTTGGTAAGTTTGCAACCCCAATAGGTCTGGGAAAAACTAATAAGATTTGATTCATTTATCACTGTAGCCTTGGATTTAAATGCCACAGTCACCAGCTTTCTCCCAGGAGGAGCAAAAAATCTTTAGATACTGATATCAACATATTGTCTGCATGACTCTGTTTATAAAGAAATCTTGTTGTCACACACAGATCAATAAGAGACAGGTATGCCTTGAGTTTCTAATCATTATGAATTCATTTAGAATTCAATGCAGTGGCAGCAATCACGTTGAATTCATCAGGGGATTTGCAAGGATGGCTTATGTAGTTCCACAGCAATTCCTTTGTAATTCAGCCCTAATTAAGCATTATTTCATGCAGGAAATAATGAGCTGTGGAAACACTGTTAGTGCCAAATAATGGAATGAAGGTGTGTTTACATATTACAAAGACTCCATGAATGTTCAAAGAGGTTAGAGTAGGTCTTGACTTTTTTACCCCAGCGAAGAGACAGGGATCCTAAAGAAGTCATCCTGCTTAACTCAGTTGAGTATAAGCTAAAAAAATATTGAATTAGAGTGGTACACAGTGGAAATTGGAAAGTCACTCTGTCTTTGCACATTTGAAATGTCAGTGGTTTAATTATTAGATTGTTTCCGAGTCAGTGCCATTCCTAAGAAGAGTTTACTGGTTAGCCAATGCTCAGAGTAATTGGGTTGGCGTAGCAGACCTCATTGTTATTTATAGCAGGGAATAAGATTTGAAAAAAATCATTTGACGAGAAGTTTTTAACACCAGAAAATAGTTTCCCAAGTCATTTAGGGCCAAACTTCTAAGTATTCAACATCTGCATCTTTCCCAGAGCCCAATACACTGGGGGTTCCTGGCTCTCCTTCATTCCTTCATGTATTCCAATCAGGGCTTGATTCTAAAATGAAGAAAGCTCCCTGTTTCATAGGGATATTGACATGATCATTTCAACACTAACAGTGCCTACTTTGTCTGAGAAAGGATAGGACCGTGTTCAAAGCCATGTGGCTCTGCTTTTGGAAGAGCAGATGGCAGAAGAGCCTCAGGAATGGCTGTGTAGTCCATCACTGTGATTGTCCAAGAGGGGTAGGTAGGAGAACAGGGCACACTACCACACATCTTATCCCATATAACATGGTGGGTGGGATTTCAAAAGGAGTTACAATTTTAGCTTCTAATCAAAAATTTGACCCTTAGAAAACAATTGTATGCAAACAGTTTTTCTAGTTCAAGAGATGTGTAAGATTTTGGCTGGCACTATGGCATACAAATATTGTTACAAATATTTGTCTCCTTAGCCACAAAAGGTTAACATTAACTTAAATTGTTAAGCATAGTTTTGTTTGTTTTGTTTTCACAGAATCACAGAATTGTAGGGGTTGGAAGGGACCTCAAAAGATTATTGGGTCCAACCCCCTTGCCAAAACAGGTTCATTAGAGCAGGCTTCCCTAGGACCTTAAGGATCACCCAGTTCCAACCCCCCTGCCAAGGGCCAGGATACTACCCACTAGATCAGGCTGGCCAAGGCCCCATCCAGTCTGTACTTGAACACCTCCAGAAATGGGGCATTGAAGTGCCTGTGTGGAAGCCACAGCAGAAGGTGACTACCCAGACACCACAGAAGCAGCTACCCATACAGGGAATCATAGAATCATAGTGTCATTTAGGTTGGAAAAGACCTCTAAGATCCCCTAGTCCAACCTTTAAAGCCACAAAACCTGCTGGGTTCTGAGTTGCTAAGGGTGATAATGCCTGTCAGAACAGCCATTTTCTGCCTACTGCCCACATTGTTAATGTATTCCAATGGCCACAAAGATGGCTGTCATCTCCCAGCAGCCACTGTGGGATGAGGAGAGCCAGTCCGAGCAACAACAAGACCGAGAAACCTTTCTCCTGCACTGGAACTTTCTCCACTGCATGGAACAGATGATTAACTATTATAGCTCCCAATATCACCATGAAAGGCAGAGTGGATGACAAGGTCAGGAAGAGGAAGAGCTTATTCTAAGTGTTTGCTTTCTATCACTGATTTTGCAGGTCCCATCTTTACCGTGGTGGAGGCAGGCACTGTGTCAGTCCTTCAATCAGGCTGGCATTTGCCCTAACCTGTATTGACTTCTGAGACCTCTTCATTTCCTCCTCTGACTCTCCTCAGTCTTTCAGCTCTGAAATTCAATATACAAGAGACAGGAATGCATGAAAGCCTAAACTAATCAGGTGTTGCCAGGTGTGAGCTTTGTGACACATCACAAGCAATGGTTTTATTTCTTTCATTCTTCTGGAAAATCTGTTTGGGTTGAATTCAAAATGGAGGTCAAGTAAAAGAGGCAGGACTTACTATTGGAACCCATACTTTAGAAATATCCCTTTTGCTTTCAAGAGGACCTAGCAGCACCCCAAATGCTTCAAAGACCAAATCCAAACTCCTGCTAGTCCAAGCAGCTGATGGCTCTATTCAAACCTAACTATTTGTGTATGGTGTTTTGTTTCTGTTGTGGCTGTGGTTGCTTCGTGTAGATTTTTTCACCCCTTTCGCTTCAAAACAGTAACTTCCCTCAACAGATCTGGCTTCAAACAAAAGGAGATGCTGCAGCTTTAATGAAAATTTAAAAGTCAATGAGACGCGCACAAAAAAGAGACATGACCCAGGATGAGCTCAGTCCAATGAATAAATTCAAACCATTTAGTGAATGTTTGGAAAGATCAGAAGGGCACCTTTGCTTGCAGCATTTTAACAAGCCTCCATGAATTAGTGAGAGGCCTGAAAAATGAGTGGCATTGGTAGGGAGTAATTCAGTTGTGATCACTTGAGAGTGATGAATGAGGAAGTGACATAGTCTGTGCAGAGAAAAGTCATCTTTTCTGAAACAATTGTACTTAGCCCTCATGGCTGGAGATTTATATTGTGATGATGGTAATGCTGATAATTAATGAAACAATCCTGGGTTTTGGGGGGATGGAGGGGGGAGGAATGTTAGAAACAAGGCTGACAGAGTAGTATGAAGACCCAAGGAGATTTTCTCAAAAGGCTGAAATATTCCTAGATGCTGGATGTTGCTGTATGAGTTTGATAAATTTGTCTTTAGCCTGGGATATTGAGCATGGTTTAAAAGGGCTAGGAAAAAAATGACTTCAAGGCACGTTTTAAGGTAGATGGAGGATGAATTAAGATTAATGAGAGACTTACAAGTGGGCTGAAACTAGCAGTCCTGAAATGAGAACAGTGATAAAAGCCAGCAAGACCAGCCTCAGAATGCGAATTACTTGTTTTATTCAGTGTCCCTTGTGGTTAGATCTAAGCCATTTGTGTGTGCATGTGTGTGAATGTATGTATGTATGACTGACAACCATTTTGCATTAATCATGTGCAAAACCTCAGTGACCATCAAGACAAAAGGAAGAATACATCCTTAAGTCCCAAGATGCCGGACAACATATTTCTTTTTCTCCCCAAAAAGTAAATAAAAATGCTGATTGTGTCCTGTTAATAGTTAAACGTGCTGTAAGCTAAATAGACCTAACAAGGCAGTTTTCAAATAGGAAACCTGGTAGGAGTTTAATGACATCTTACAGTACACCCATCCTGGCAATATAATCATTAAATTTTGTCAAGTGTAAAAATGAATGACAAAACATTACCCCAGAGCAACTTACTGTATAAATGCAACAGTGAAGCTGCTAAATGGTTTCTCTGGATATTTTCTTCGAGATCGGAAGTCATATTGATTTGGCTTCATCTCCTGAAGGGCATGGGTTCATAGTTTTATGTACAATGCCGGATAGAAAGATTCACCTTACAAGAGAAATTTCCAAGCCTTCACTGCAAATTGATGTAGAATTATTAAAAAGAGAGCAGCCAGACATGACTGAAACTGCCTTGGAAACACAGAGATTTGTGGGTTTTTGAAAGATGGTATTCATACCACACTAGAAAAAAGTGAATTGCACAGTGAGTATCCACACTCCTTTTCACCATCCCTAAGATTGCCTGGATCCAGGCAGATCATTTGTTGCTTGGAGAAATTTCAGGGGAGGAGAGATCTCATTGCTGAAAGGTCCTTGATGCAGAAGCCATTCATCATGAAGATGAAAGCAAAAAATACCCATACAAATATATGTAAATACATTCAGATATTTGTGAAGACGAAATCCTAAACTCCAAGGGGATGTCAGAATAAGAGACATTGCAATTGTGGCTTGTCAGAGGTTGGAAACTGGATAACCCTGTGGTCTGCAGTGCCCAGCAGGGATGGATTACACCAAAACAAGAAATGAAATGCGATGTGCTGAAGATCTTGGTAATGCAGTGTCTATGTTTTCCCCTATCTATCACCTGTTTAAACTATAACACACCCAGAGGACCCATATAATGTAAACACTTGTATTCCTACTAAGAGGAGTGCTTGCACGTAGCATCTTTGAAAAATTTGGATAATATTATACCACCCTCACAGTTTCCAGTACTAAAGTCTGACTGAATTCCATAGCCCTTGCAAGTGGAGACTCCTGCCTTCTGTGCCCTTGAACAACAACTGTACTACATAACTTCTGGGCAAGCAAACAGGCCTTTGAAAGCAAAGGAACAACTTACTTTGGTATATATCACTTTAGTTAATTGCAGATGGCAGGACTGGAACCAGGACATGATTCAAAACGTGAAAGACTTCTTTGTATTATACCACACTCCCTTTTATACTTCTTATTTAGTGTAAAAAGCCATAACCTCAATGTGTATTAACTTTGGTATTGTATTACACCAACAGCATAATGTAAAGGGGCCCTGATGAAACTCAGACAAAACTTTTTGAGTAGCAACTGGACCTAAAGAGGTTTTCTCATTAATGAAAGAACAGTTCAGTATCAGTCATCTCGAGGCTGGCCAAACCTTATCATTTTACTCAGTGTTTGAAATCCTTAGGAAATAATGGGAGAAAGAAAACACCTCCCAGTACACCTGAAAAGGGTGTCTGAAGGCTGGGAGAAATTAAGACATCCCTTAACTTTTCAGTTCTTGGGGGTAAATCAAGTGTTTTTGACGCTCCTGTGCTCACCAGCTTGTCTGAATCCCATCTACAAATGATTTTCCCTGCATCGTGTAGTAGCCACACATCTCACACGGAGCAGAATGACATGTCTAAATGGTAGCTGCTAGCTGCCCACTCCCTAGTTCTTGGTGTCTTGGTCTTGGTCTCTCTTCAGCTCACTTCACACAGCTCCTTGTCGTTGATCACCTCCTGTTCTGCATTAAATACCACCAACTCTGGGTAGCCGAGAAGGAGAACAAGACATGGAAGGGATTAAATCCATTAAGTAAAGCCTCTGACAGTTTAACTCCTTTAATTAAATACTAATTAAGTGATATTCATCTACTACTGGGTGTCAAGTTATGAAAGCATTCTAAACAGCTGTGTGTGTTCCATTGGTGTTTTTCTTCTTGCTCAGG
This sequence comes from Aythya marila, assembly GCF_965140915.1. NCBI lineage: Eukaryota > Metazoa > Chordata > Aves > Anseriformes > Anatidae > Aythya > Aythya marila. The sequence goes on along the minus strand of NC_139046.1, from coordinate 9,507,566 downwards.
ATGCTGCAGAAATTAAGGCACCCTGCCCATCTCAGAAGGGCACAGAGAGAGCTTTGCTCTGTAGCAGTGCATGCAACAACAGAAATACTGCTGCATCGAGTTCTGTCCTCTACGAATAGATGAGTACTACAGAAAACTTTTTAGAATTTGTCTTTCATCCACCGCCACCTCACAAATCAGAGTAGTAAGGCCCACGTATCTCCTTTCTGTATCTCAGTATACTTGAACACATGGGCAAGAGCCTACCTAGAAGGACTGAGAAACGCTGCTGTGCTGGAGCCTTACTGTCTGCTCATGTCCCCTTCTTACAAATAAGCATTCAAGTTCACTGACAAGCAGGAGAATAAAGATAAACACTCCAGCTTTGTAGGACGGCATTTTAGCCATCAGGTAATTTGGAAAGAGCCCTTTCATGCTTGTCTTTTAGAGTTGCTCTAGTAATATAAATCTAATTTTTAAACCAGCTTGCCTTTAAAAATGAAAACTGAATCTGAGACATGCTTTTGTTTGTTTTGAAATAGATTCTTCTCTAATTTATGAAATTATGCCTTTGTATGTAGAGCCCAACTCAATTAGCTCCCTCAAATGGCTATTTTCCACTTGATCTAAGCTACACTCTGAGGTTATAGCCACAGAGCTCTCTACCACTACAATAATAGGACTATTTTGGCATCATTCCTTTTAGATTTGATTACTTTTTCCTTCAGCCATTAGCAAATGCTTTTTCCTAGCTAAATCCTGATTCATGTTCAACAGCTTCCTTTTTTTTTTTTTTGGTTCCTTTTGGTGTTTCTGACACCTCCTAGTGAAGTGTCAGTTGCAAGTTTAATTAACACATCCTCTGTCTTCTTATTTCATACGAGCAATGAAAATACTGAATAAATGCAGATCCACTATCAATCCCACTGGTACCCCAGCTCCTTCCATTAGCCAGGTTTGACTTCATGGAGTATTCTGCATGTGGTATTTTGTTTAAATCCCTGAGACACTCTTTTGCTCTTTTGACCTTGTAACAGAATATGCATCTAGGTTGATTTTTTATTTTTTTTCCCCAGGTGAAATCACTGTAGGCCCTGGCTTTGGGTTTTAGCCCAGAACTGCCACTTGGGTATGTGGACTGGAATGAACTCCATCCACAAACACTGAGCAGAGAATCCCTTGGGTACAAGGAAATTCCCAACCAACATAAACCTGGCAGGAGCAGGCACTGTCTCAGCCACCTGCACTTATGTGGGTCTTAGGAGCGAGAGAGCAGAGAGGAAAGTGCAATGCTGAGCGGATCTCTCGTATACTTCCTCAGCTGGCACAGAGAAAGGATAAATGCATTAACCACCTATTGCACTTAACTGTATCTGACCATAACAGTGAGTCATTTCCTCTTTCCTTCAAACTTTTCTTGTAAATGTCTTTTTTTTTCTTTCTTTTTTTTTTTTTTTTCTTTCTCTATTACCTCTGATTAATTTATTTAAGCCTTTTGCATTACTGTGCTAACAATACAGTAAAAGGATGTTAATATATAATAATTGCCTATTTACTCAGTTATCCACTTGGGTATACAACTACTATGAATTTAATGTGCTTGGCTCAGTATTGAATGGCTTCATCATTCTGCAGGCAAAGCCTGTTTTCTGGAACTTGTTCGGTTATTCTATAAACTGAACTGACAACTGGAAGTTAATAGCAGCTGTGGCTGAGAGGGTTTTGAGTCCTTTTTATTCTTTGTTAAGTATACATACCCATGAAATGTATGTGTCAAAAGACTGCCATTGGAGCCTGCATTTTGGGAGGGACTTGCCTTACTAGGGCTGATCTGCCTCAAGAGAATGGTATATTCAATCTGCTTCTGTAGCCCATGTTCAGACAGGAGGGAGTGCCTCCTGAGGTGCCAGTCTCATTCCACTGACCAGAAGCCTCATTTTGAGCTAGCTGATACAATGGGAGAGGAATGCTCCAGTTGTTGTGGCTGTTGCAGTTTTCTGTAGATGAACAATTCCATTATAACTTCTAGATGAGTCACTTTCTAGGTTGCAAATGCCCAATTGTGGCTCTTTTCTAAGGCTGTTTGTTCACTGCGTTTACCAGTGAGTATTAAGACACCTCTAACAAAAGACTGGAGGTTTAAATTAAAGTCCAGGCTTTAGAGATTTGCCTTATATATATTGCCGTTAGAAAATTGCCTTTTGCTTAAACCTCAAAACCAAGCAACAAAAAGGTAAGATGGGGCCTTACAGAAGCCCTGTGAAAGGATTATATACAAATTATTTTGCTATTTCTCTCACAAACTCACATATGCATAACAGAGTTTCAAACACAAATCCTAGGTAATCATGTGCATTTCAACTTCTGCATGGAAAAGGAATATTATAATCCTCCTTTATGCTGTTTTTTCCTCCCAGGTCCTCAGCACACAAAGCTGTCTGCCTCAGAAGCTGGGATAGCAAGAGATGAAACCCTGAATCCCTTGTGGTACTCATTTTGCACACTACTGTACAGCTCCTACATTTCTGTGATTTGCATTTCCCTGTGAAGCAGCCAAATGAATTAACATTAAAGATGGAGACTGAAAGAACGATATTCTTGTTAAAGAAGCTCTCTCTTTCAAAAATCAGTGAGATAATATCCTTTTAAAGCTATTCCCAACTGTTGTCTCTCCTGATTTGGCTCTATGGGAGTTGGAAGTATTGGGGAGATTAATGACAGATTTAACAACAGAGAGGTTCACCTTATTTCGATCTGGTATGGTTAATGTCCTCTAATGCTTTGTCCATGCTGTGAAACCAGACGAGAGGCCATCTCAATGCTTTTATTTGTTCAGGTGAAGCGCTGGGTAACTGTGACTTTCTGGATTACTATAGGGGAGTGACTAGGCAGCTGACAGAAAGTCGATGACACCATGGAAAAACATCTCACCTCCAGCAGGCTTGCCACCACTTTCTCCTAGCCAGCAGGGAGCAGCCTGAGCTCACCTTGCCAGCAAGAGCCAGAACGCTCCTCCTGATTAGTCCTGGAAGAGCTGGCCAGGATGTACTCATATCATTTCAGCTGCACAGAGGCACCTTGCTGGCTTCTTAGAGCTCCAGCTTCACAAAACATTATAGGAATAATAGTCCTTACAGGATCATTTCTAAATGAGTTGTGAAAATAGATTAGGTATATTCAGTTCAGGCAAAAAGTATTTTTTGATAGGCTTTAGGCAAACAATCTGTTCCTTTGATACATCTTACTAGTGAGTTTCAAAGAAATCAAATTGATGAAGCTGTGAAGAAAGCGATTTGTTAAAAATTAAGTCTTTTTCTTTGGAGATTCAAGTTGAAAGAACATCTCTGTGGACTGTGCCTAATCAGAACCTTTGAACACTATCAGGCATGCCCCATTAGGGTTGCCAGCCTTCCAAAACAAATTACTTACAGTAATCCCTTGCCTGATGTATGCAGTAAAAGACAATAGTGCAGCTCGATAGCTCTGTCATTGCATGAGATTTATAGTGTGCAGCTGAGCAAACTTCAATTTATACTTTACACCACAAAGTGGCCATGAACCTCACTTCAAGACAAAGGCTATTAAAACTATCAAACTTACTTAACATAACTGGCCAGGTTCGCAGTAGCTCTAGTGCAGTTCTGTCAGCTTGAGCAGAATTGTACTGATTTACACCTGATGAGAATCTGCCTGGAATAAGCATTCCCTTCCTCCCCAGAGTCTGGAAACTTTTAAAACAATCTTTGTCATTAGGGGCTGTGAATAGGCTAGGCGGCAGCAAAAAGGGTAAATTAATCTTCCCTTCATTCACAGGCATTACAATTGATTACATTTATTAAGTTGTGAGATTCCTCAACAGGTGTAAAACAATGTAGTCCCACTGAAAGTAACAGAACTCCATTCATTTTTTTATTTAATTTATTCATATTTTTTTGTTGGTGTGCATCACTGTGTGTTTAAGCTCATTCCTTAAACAATTATTTTCTTTACATACTGAGCATGGTCTTGTTTAATCCATTCTGTGACCAGCCACTTGAATCATCACAAAGGCTTCATAATGTCATTAAAACATTCAATTGGATCATAAAATAATTCTGAAGTAAATGAAGCACAGTAACTTAAATTATTCAGTAACTTGCAACTGTGCAAATGTAGTAAGGGGACCGTGCATTTGATGGTAATTGGAATACAGTAAGCCATCATCTAACCAAAAAAAATGAAGTTTGGATAATCACATTTCTTAATAGACAAAAAGCGTCAGCAATGTCATATGTCTTACAGAAAGAAAAGGGAATGATTCCTGTGGTGTGAATTATGACAAGCACAAATCTAAATAGGTAATCATGTCCTACGTGAAGCTCAGCTTAAGGAGCCGAAGGAAGAGCAGAGTGTTCAGAGAAACCAGGAATTCAGCCTTACCAAAATGCTGAGACCTTACAGAAAGAGGTTGGCAACACTGGTGGGACCAAGGAGAGTGGAAACCTTAGGATGTTAGTCAGCTTTTTGGGCAAATGAATCTTAAAACCTTCCTTCTCTGAGAAATTTGAACAGAACTAAGTTTAAGCAACAGAGTTCTTCCAGGTGGTGGGGTGAGATTCTTACTGTTTCCAGCACAGTTCATGGATCAGACTTTTTTCTAGGGCTTGGAACCTGAATGTAAACTGAATGCATATCTGAGATAGTACTTTATTCAGGCTGAAGAAAAGCTTCCTTTCCCTCTTTGAAGAGGGCTTAAAGTGGACTTAGACAACATTAGTCCTCAACAACACTCTCAGGAGAATTCTGAAATCACTAAACACTATTCACTGGTTGCTATACATGTAAAGCAATTACATTAAGTTTTCTTGGCTTGAGCAACAGAGCTACCTAATATTCTTATTTCATCTGATTCTTCTTCCTTTGTTTCCTCTTCCTCCTCTCTCCAAAAGGAATGTCACCTCCAAGGAAAAATAAGTCTTCATTTGCAACAGCAGTGATAAAAATACAAATAGTCTGCAAATCATATCACACCTGGCCTCTTGTGTTTCTCTTCTCAACCCTAATTTTGCAGTCAAATATGGTTACGGAGATGGATTTGGATGTTAGAGGAGATACCACTGAAAGCTTTTTAAAGATTTTTTTAAGAATGTTTTTAGGATCCTGTTGTATTCTAAAAAAAAAAAAATAAAAAAAAATCCCATTGGGCTCTGAAGGGCTTCTTGAGCAAGATTTCTAAAGCAAATAGCACTAGAGCACTAGAGATCACCACACAGTATTCCCCCTATAACTTGTATTACATTTTTGTTCACATTCACTTATGCATCACTACAGCCTTCAATACTTTGTCTATTGAACCTGCAGTGACTTGATCTGCTCTGTATCTTGTACGTAGATATTTTTGCTGCAAACTCTCTCACTTTGTAGCTATTGCTTGACATCATGGTAAAGGAGTGGTTAATTTGCCTTGAAGTGAGCTGCCGCCTGGAATGTTTCCATATATATGGAAGTTAGCAAACAGAAAAACACTTCAGGTGAAATTTTCCAACCCCCTTGCTTTTAGCCCAATTTGGCTACTGTCAAAATCATAGAGGCTTTGCTACCAATATCATACAAATAAAAGTTAACAAAATTTGTTCACTTTTTAAAAGGACATTCTGTGAAATAAATATTTTTTTTTGCACAATATCTTTTGAACTAAATATTACTTCTCTTCAGGGGAGAAAATCTTCTTTTTCTCTTCTTCCTATTATAACATATTTATAATAAAGTTTGCTGTCATGATAAGTTAATTGAGGCAATAAGTCTTTGCAATCTTTTCTTTGTGCTGGCCTCTAAAGTAGTGCCATTTTTCTTTTTCCTTAAAAAATATATATATATATGTTTAAAAAAATATAGTTAGGTTGGATATTGAAATGACAGTTCTGTTCTCTGCATGTGCACATTTGTATTTTTCCCCCATGATGTTACACTGAGGAGAAAAGAAGCAGATGGATTATAAATACAACAAATTGTGCTAGCACACTTTTCTTGTTGTCTTCTCTTTACAGGGAAGGAGCTCTGCCCTTTCAATGAGAGGCTATTTGGAATTCAAACAGAATTGTAATTTGGCAGATGCTGATGTGGACAATAAGATAATTTAGGGCAAAGTCCAAGTGAAGGGGTGCTGCTCAGTGCTCCTGCTGAGCTAAAATGTATATACATTTTATATACAAGTATACAAGTGTATACAGCATGTTGAAGGAGGAAATCAGGACTTTGCAGGTTTTAGCATATATGTTGGAGGCAATCCTGGTACTTTCATGTCATTTTGACCCATATTGAAACTCTTGTCCTTAGGTGTTAATGCCTCAATTCCTTTTGGTGTTACTGTTCAAATTAAAATAGGCTCTGATGTTTCAGTTCCCATTGTTGTTGAGGACCAAACCAAAGTTTAAAGGGTTGAATACAAATTATTAACGGTAAGATGCAAACCTTGAGACAATAAGGCCAAGGTACCGAACAAATTATTACATCTTGGGCTACATTTTCATCCAAGTCTCTTTGACTTTCAGGTGACTGAAAGGTGGTATAAGTCTTAGGATTTGGCTATTGATTGCAATAGAATAAACAGCAACAAGAATCTTTTCAGCACAAGTGACTAGAGGCAAAAATCTGATGCTCTAAACAGATAAATTTATTTGACAAATTGTATTCACTTCTTTAATTCATGAGATAATAAATCTTGATGATAAATTCTCCCTCCAAACAACAGAACAATGGGAAGGATATCAATGTTTATCCACACACTGTAAACATACAAAACTCTTGCATATTGGAAAGGCCAGTAACACCTAAATTGATGGCTGCCTATTCAAGACATCTCATTTATTACAGTAGATGTGATGCAGACAAATAAAAGAATGACCCAAAGGAGGCTGCTATGTGCAGAAGAATAGGAGGATAATGAGGTCAGATAAAATGTCTGGGTCTCATTAATCCAAAAGAGCTAAGAGGGCTTTCAATGGCAGTTCAGAAAAGATGCTGAAGCATGATGAACAATGAGTCCATACTGACACTAATGTTACCAGGTAACCTGAACATATAGAAATCTCCATCTCTTCTTTGTAAATGGTCAAGCAAAACACAAGGGAACTTGGTAGTACACCTGCAGGCAAATGCTCTATTTATTGCACAATTATGGGTCTGAATCAGTGAGTTGTTAGTTTGTCCCTGCTCATTTACTCTATATTCTGCCAATGTGAAGCAACACAAAGACTTGAAATATATGGAAATGCTGCTCTGAAACTAGCAGGTCCAAAACCAACAGTGAAATCCTAATAATAACATTTACATTAAGCTGGAATGTTTACTGGCAAAAATAGTTACAGGCGACTCCCCTTCCTCCTACTAACAACATCTTTTCCCTTCATTTAACAATTATCAGTTTGGGGGGATTCCTTCTCTTGAGTTATCCAACAGAGATCCTCAGCTCTCTGTTAGAAAGTTACTTGCCTAATATCTCACCTAAATATCTAAGGGGATATCTAAATATCCCTTTCAGAAAAACATTTTATATACTGATAGTCTGTTATACACCTTCTAACCTTCTGTTTCCATTATCTCCTTATAGGCTTCATATTTCTCTCTCTCTCTCTCTTTTTTTTTTTCTTTTTTTTTTTTTTCTTCTTCTTAAACAAACCAAGGTCTTATGATTTTCCTGTAGGGCTTATAACAACAACAACAACAACAATAATAATATACTTGTCATTTTTGTCATTGCCCTGTGGTTTTGCTTATCTTTCATATGCAACAACCAGACTGGGCTGGTAAGATACCACTTCTGTCGATTAAAAATGGACACCTATTGTTCTTTCAGGATCTCCACTTTGGTGCTTATTTTCAGTTCTGTGACTCATAAAAATCTCCAGATTCTTTACTGCTATGTAAAGTCATCTGCTATCTAACCAGCCATTCTCCATTTTCTAATTTTCCTTCCTAACTACAGCATCTGTATCAAATTTAATCTTATTGATTTCAGGTCATTTATCCAATTTATTGTGATTATTTTGAAGTCTAATCCTGTCTTCCAAAATTCTCATGAGCTTTCCAGTAAGATGTCATCCACAAATTTTAGATGTGTACATTCCATTCCATGATCCAAGTCATTTATAAAAATATTGAATAACAGTGGACAGAGGACAGGCTCCTATGGGGTCGCATGATGTGACCTTCCAGTCTGACAGCAGGATATTGATAACTACTTTTTGCATAAGATTTTTCAAGCATTTGTGTATCAGCATTGTAGTGATTTTGTCTAGATGATAATCCTTCATATGTCTGGCTCCCCTCCTCCTTCCACAAAAGCCCATTGTATTTTATCTACTTCACTGCAACAATTCTTCTCTCTTTAATTACCTGATCTATTGAGACTACCCTCTCTTGTCAATGCCTCTTCCTAAGCAGGTAAATATGGCTTTTCTTTATTACCACTTTTTTGGACTCTGTTGTTTTCAGACTGCCAATTTTTATTTTTCTTCTCCTTTAGCATCAGCAATAGGTTAAGATCCTGGCTTCCTGCTTTGCCTGTGCTCATTGAACGGGAGATCCACATATTTTTTATTCTTTTCTCTTTTCTTTCCAATGATAATATCCCCTTAAATCTACTCCTCCTCTCTCCAATGCCAGATATTCACCTTTCATGAAATGGTGCAGTTCTGAAATTTAATTAATAAATTGGCAGAACACTAAAGGTTTTTTTTTTTTCTTTTCTTTTTCTCTCTCTCTCTCTCTCTCTTTTTTTTTTTTTTTTTTTTTTTTTTTTTACTTCTGATAAAACACTGTATGGCTGAACAAAAAACAAAACCAACCCCCAAACCTCACATCTGTTAAAATAGATTTAAAAAGAAAAGAAAAAAAGCCATTGATTTGCTTAATCTCCATATTATCAGTGACCTCCTATACATGTTCAGGCAGCCATTGGTCTCACTCAAAGAGTCTGTCTGAAGGATGAATTACAGTTTTCCACAGCAGAAGGTTTCTTGGAATCACATGACGAAGGCTATGCACATCTGCTTCCACCCAGCAGCCTCAGGATATATTTCCCAACCGCTCTCCAAGAAAGCATGAGATATTCTTCTGTGTGAAATGGCCATACCAAAGGACTCCCTCCATGAAACACTCAGAAGTGCCCATTCATGCTTCTTTCATCTTAGTTTCATTGGACTGACTTGCCAAAAGCATGTTTCATGGATTTTGTAAAATCCAAGATGCCATCTGCCAGGCGTGGCTGCTGAGTGCCCCCACAGAGCAGAGCAGAAATGGACCAGGCCCCACCAATCACAAGTGGATTGCTGAGGTGGAGGCTGCAGAGCTGTAGGAAACATGAGAACTGCACTGATTCACAGCAGCTGGGGATCCAGTCTTGAATCCTAAACGAACATTTTAGCATTCACCCGAGGTCTGGCTCATGTTCAGTTGCAGCAGCGGGCAACTTCTGTGCACAACACAGGGATTCATATTGACATGGAGCTGCTGCTCCATCCCCAGCTGCAGGTCACAGTGAGAAGCTGTGTGGTCCCTGGGTGTCCCCATTCTCTGTGTTTCTGCCTCTTATTACTGACAACATTGATTTGCATCATTGGACAGAGGTGCTATATGCTAAAACAGATTCCTCAACACATTCATGCTCACAAAACACAAACACTTGTAAAATGTGAGCACAATTAGTGTGTGCGCGTCTGTGTGCTTTGAGAGAGGCTGCGAACACTAATTGGTTCTGGTCTGAATCGGCTTCCTGGTTCAGGGCACACTTATAAAATGGATTTCAGCTACACATTCAGTGCCAAATGTAGCAGATGGCAGTAGGATAGTAAATTACATTAAGGAATACTTGTACAGTTTCTTTCCCACTTTTGTAGTTGAAAAACAAACAATTGAGTCGCTTAGGGTAATGGCAGATGCAGTTCCTTGTATGTCTACCACCCTAATAGTTTTATAGAATTATCTCAGAGAATAAAAAAGAAGGTTTAATAACCATGGAAATGATTTAAATATTCCTGGAGCGATCATCATTTCTAGTTTAGAAGTTTATGTTCCTCTGTTGCTAAGACTTGAATTTGTGTTTCCAATTCTGAGTGTTTTGGTACTCACATGCTGCTTTTTTTTTTTTTTTTTTTTTATATATATAAGAAATTTCCCCTTATTTACAAAAAATAATAATAATAATAAAAAAAAAATCTGTAAAACCACTTCTAGCCAACTGGAAGCAGTAAGTCACACCCCTAGGTATCGGTGCCACCAGCTTGTCATGATGTATTGAGTCACTTCTTGTTTAAAATACTGGTTAAACTGTCTTCTACACATTTTGTTTTCCAGCTCTGCTTCCTTTGTTTGTCGGTTTCCACACCTTCTTTGAAAGATCTTTCATCTATCTGGTATTAAAGCATCATAGATTAGTTCAGGTTGGAAGGGGCTCTAGTCCAACCTCCTGTTTGCAGCAGAGTGAGCTCTGAGACCAGACCAGCTTGCTCAGATCTGTGTCCCATTGGGTCTTGAAAGCCCCAAGGACAGAGCTAGCCCAACCCTGCTGTGATTATATCAAGTGGAAATCTTTGTTTTGAATTCAAATCTATGTAAAGCATGATTCTATATTATACTTAGCATACTGGAAATGAAAATGCCATGATACCATCCATTTACAGTTTGTCAGAGGTTCAAGGAAAAAATATTATTTATCTATTTTCATAACAGAAATCTGTTTTTTTCTTAACAATAATTTTTATTTTGCATAAATAGTGTATGAGTGAATTGATATGCATATACACGAATATCCCTCAAGTGGTTCTTTATTTGTGATAAAGGAAGAGACTCAGAAGACTGTCTACCAATGTGGAATTTATTTTCTGTTCTGCCAAGACAAGATACAAATTAGTGTCCATTTTTGAGGGGCCAGATATCTCATTCCATTAACAAGTATACTGATGGTTCTGCAGGCAACTTGAGTAAAGTGTCCTGCCAGAGAAGAAGAGCCTTGAAGGTGAAAACTAGTTATCACCATCATGACAAAAAACAAGAACTCTTTTGTACAATGAAGCGTACAAGAAAACCATGTAAATAAAAAGGTAAAACTGTAAAAACATGCATTATTCATATTGTGATCTGTCAAAATAAAGTTAATTTATCTTTGTTTGTGATTTGCTTTGATCTTATTCACTAAAAGGTACACAAACTGGCTGAACCTTTCAGTTCCACCTTCTATAGTAATGCTATCATTCATCTTACATTTGGGCTTAAAAACCAAGATAGTATATGGCAGAAGCACCACCTCTTTGTTTGTATGCCCTAGGATCTAAGTGTAAGGGTTAGGTATCTATCATTTGACCTATGAATATATTACTCAGCCACAGGGAGAGGGGCTGGTCCCTCCTGCAACCATAAATCACCAATGTGTGGCAGAATGATCATTCATATGATCTTGGTGTGCTCTGGTGGTGTCCTTGATATAAATGGAGCAGCTCGCAGCTGGTAGTAATTCATACCAAGCATTTTTCAAGTTTTCAGTAAATGCCTGTAAAAGTTGTATGTTTGGGATAAGATAATCCCAAAGTCTTGTCTTCCTTCAGGACACCATTTTCAGAAAAAAAGAAGGCAAGCAGATTCTCATAGGGTAGATTTAAAAACATTAAGAACCATGTTAAACTTCCCAAGGATTTAAAATAGTGTAGAATTATAGCAAAAACAGAGCCTTCAAACATGGCTTAAGAGAAAGGTCACTGCACTTCTATGTTGGAAACTCTTACAGCAAACTACAAGCAATCCTTCCCCAGGCTGGTGAGTGATTTAGACCAGCACAGTGCTGATGATCTGAAGAAAGTAGGACTGGATGAGGGACAGATTTCCTTCCTGGGCTTTGGTGATGACAGCTGGAGTTGCTGTTTAACTGAAGATGGACTATAGGAGAAATAAGGACACAACAGGGTGGCTTAAATGTTGCAAAATACTGGGAAAGCAAGCTGGAGAAACAAATGAAGGATATTTCTCTGATGTTTCCATCTGTTTTCGTGCTCAGCCTGGAATTTGAGTCCTGTATGGAGATGAAATGTCTGGTCATGAGTGGGTCTGTCAATTGCCTGCTGCTTCCTACCTTCCTCTGGCTCCTGCAGGCAAACAATTCTGAGTAAAGATGCTTAATGTGTCCCTGCCTTGCCTAGAACTACTCTGAACCAGCTCAAAAGAGACATGTCACCTTTTGTGTCCTTAGCAGGGTGCCGAAATATTCAGTTTTGGAACTGAGAGCCCTGAGAGCGGTCTGGCTTGGAAAGGTGGCGGTGGAGAGTTTAGGTAGGGCTCTCCTCAGCTGATGACATAGATGGCTTGTTGCTGTTGCACTGGTGCTTTGTGATCTTATGCTAAAGGTCCCCCCATCCCCCCCCCCCCCCCCCCCCATGGTTGTTGTAATGCTACCATGAAAAAAAAAAAAAAGATTCTGAAAAGGAATCAAAATGTTTTCCTTTTATTTTTTCTTATGGAAAATATTATGTTTTCCCCCAGAGGACATGCCTTTTGCAAGGACTGGTTTACTAGCATACCACTGGAAGAGGTGAAACAAAGGTGAAAAGGTGTTTAGGGAGTTGGCCACAGGTATTAAAGAAGCCTCAGGCATGGTGTAATTGATGCCAGACTAAGCTGGATGCCAGAGGTTAGACTGGCAGCCCAGAATTGGGTGCTTTGGCATCCCCTGATCCCGTCTTCCCAGAGGGGGCCAGGTGTGGAGAGCAGAGCTGATTTCATCTTTTTGCCACCTGATGAGTCCCTAATGCAACAGGAATTTCCAGGTGGCCTGTGTTTGGTTTGCCAAAGCAAAGCAAAGGGCATAGGGCAATGGCAGAGACTGCCCTACTTAGTCAAAATCTTCCAAGAACAATCCTTTTTCATATACATGTAGGTAAGAGTTATTTTTATAACTTGAATCTCTTTTTCATCTATAGTAATCTACTTTGTGCTCAGAAGTATGTTTTATTAAAATGTACTTCTTTCCTTTACGTTCATGTCATTTAAATTAATGTTAACACTTTTGGCCAGGATCATTTGGCCCACTTATTTCCATGAATAATGAGCACTCATAATTATATTCAATTCTTTATATTCCTTCTCCTTAAGATCCCAACCTGCCCCGAGAGCAGAGCAGAAACCCCCACTTCGAAGAGCTTGCTTTTTCTTTCAAAATAATGCATTAATGCACCCAGGAAATAATAAACCTCAAAGCACCTAACCTAACCTAAATTTTATTATTATTATTGTTTTTTAAATCTGTTTTTAGAGTTTCTTTATTGGTCAGTGCATGTAATAAATAAAGCTGATGGCCAAAGCTCTGTCTGGAAGGGGCATTGACAATTCTGACCTTATGGTAAGTGTGGGAATATTAAGATGCCATTTTCTGGTAAACCAGTCATTTAGCTGCTCAGGAAAAGGTAGGGCACTGCTTTCTGAGCAGCTGTTCCTGCACTTAAGGCACCTAGTGGAAAACCGTGAAAGTGCATCAAGACTTCACCATACATGAATAACTGATAAAGCTTTCAGTTACTAAACCTACAGAGGAAGAAAAGCCTAGGAAGGTCTCACAGGCTATTAATGAGCCACAGAAAAGATGTGGTTGAGTTCAGAACTGAGTCAATGCTTAGTCTTGATTTTCCTTGAAAAAATAAATCCAACTCCCCCTTCTCCCCAGCACAATTTCCTTCCTTCAGATGAAAAGCTAACTGTGGTGGTTGGTGGTGACAGGGGAGAAAGATTAGATAATATCATTTTAACAGCATAGTAGCAGATATATTCTCCAAGATTATTTGTATTGGGAGTGAGAAGGTGTCAAGAGACTTTCATAGCAGGTCACCAAATACAGTGCATGCCATCAATGGTTGAAGTCTGTGCAAGCGGGAAGCCCTGGGCCATCCCCCTGAGCCACAGCTCCAACTCACCCTTTAATTCAGTGTCCCCTGTCCTATGACAGTGAAGCTGCCGTATTTGGGACAATCTGTAGGTTTCGTGTTTGCTTGTTTGCTTTGCTTGCTCCTTTTCCATGCTATGAGTTAACACTTTGTCTGATTCTTCTAATACATATTTTATGACCAGACTACTGTGTTTTAATCAGCTGAGCAGCAACTCAAGCACTCGAGCAGGTGGCCTGGTGGCTTTATAAATACAATTATGATGGCTAAAAGCCATATTGCACTTGGCACCATTCTTCACAATTTCCCCAGAGGTCTGGGGATTGGCTTGCCCTCATGACAGAGCCAAAATTTGCAATCTCTCTGTCCACTTTCAACAAGCTTGGCAGCCAGAATTCACCTCTCTCAGTCTCTGCAGATCTGGTATTCCTACATGGGGACAAACCTGATATGATATTTTAAACTAAAACCAGCAAAATCTACCCAAACTAAGCCCCAGACATGTTCCAGCTTGGACTGACAAGAACCTGACTATAAAAACATGGAAGTGAACTCGAAACAGACGGAAAACTAAGCTCAGGATGGATAATTTTGTGCTAAACACTATTTTTGGCCTATACATTGTGTGTTAAACTGTGAGTCACTCAAGCTATTGCTGTCATTGAAATGGAAAAATAAAACATTCTGTGTATTGGACTGTTGCTTCAGTGATAACACACAGGTTTCAGTGGGTCACAGCGATGCCTGTAGTCCTACTTTCAGTAAGTTGTTGTTGTTACTTTATTTAGAGCTTGCAGATATCCATCAAGTTATTAAGTTTGCCTATTCAACAAAGCCTATAGATAGAACACAGAAAAATAAGCACTTTTACATCCCACTGAGGTAACCTAATTAGTTTCATGATTATGTCAGTGTTTGTGTCCCTTATATAGATTTATTTCTCTTTCATATTGTGATACATAGATGAGGTCTTCAGTAGATGTTTAGTGAGAACGCAGTAAGGGGCCAGCTGTTATCTTGCTATTTCCTTCATTTCCAAGCACTTAAGTTTCTCCACTTTTTGAAAAATAATAGAATTTTATAGGTCAACCAAGATATTTTTTACAAATGAAATAGAAATTACTTTGAAATTGAAATTAATCAGAAAAAAATCTATTTTTTCCAAAATAAATTCATCTATATATGTTCTATTATTTTCCCAGAATGAAATGTCAGTGCTTGTATAGGAAAACTCCATTTCAGTGAAAGGACACTTTATATCAAATATCTGCATCCAGATCTAGACATTGTCAGAGGCCAAGTGGGAAGCTGTATTGATCTATAAGCACAGAGGACTGGATTCAGTTTTTGTGAAATTTGGCATTCTATTAATTTCAAGAAAGCTATGGCATTTCACACAGCCAGAAAAAAACTCCACACCAAACCTATGGTGGCCATAACATTTTAATTTGCAATATGTAGTACTTTTCCCATCTGTATTTAACCAGAATTCACAGGAATAGATTCTGCAAGGCATAAGAACCTAAAGACTTAAAAGAAATAGATGTAGGAAGAAACACTGGGGACATAGGAGCGGGGTTAGAGAGGTAAGGGTGGAAGCACCCAAAGCAAAAAAGCACCCAAAGCAAAAGCCCAAACTTAAGGAATCTTAGCAGGTCATATCAGGATGGATGGAAGAAATAAACACAAGTCATCAATGTTTATAAGAAATGTTCATCATGCCACAGACCATGGATTGTGAGTGCTTCATTTGCATCAGAACGTAAACTGCATTTTTCCTCCTCCTGGCCTGGTACATACTGTTGCCCAGACATGACTGAGTTATTGGCCACATGCTGATGTATTGCTTTAGGAGGCTCAGGTTGGAGCTCAGTAGCCTCCAAAAGCTCGCAGCACAGTAGCAAGCAAGTAGCACAGCAGAGAGAAATACATGTATGGCTCCCAGGCAGCATGCGTTTGAAATGTGCCCAGCCATTATAGTTTGAGCTAGCCCAGCACAAGTGGGCCATGCTTGCAAGAGCTTTCAGGCTTGAAATGTTAGGAAAAAATTTACATTGCCTGAGGCTGTTTCCATAGTCAAAGGTGCCTTTCTGATTTGTGGTTTGACTGGTCACTCAAGCTCTAATGAAATGAGCATCCTTCTTACACCAAGTCAGTCCAAAGGGCAACACTAACTCTAAGCAAAATGGCTCAACAATGTCTGTGGTTTTGCCACCTGTGAGAACTCAGAGGAAAGCATCCAGTACAGCAATAACTGCTCTACAAGGAACAGATGATAATACAGTGATGCTACCCCAAAACCTTCTCCAACAGACACTTTCACCTCTAGCTTTACTGCAGGGATTTGCTTAATCTTTTGTTGATAACATGACAACAAACAAAGCCATTAACATAATAACAATGTGATTACACACCTAATCAGTCTTTAGACTTATCATTGCCTAACTAACCTTTTCTACTACACAAGCGAGAATTTACAAATGTTAACTTACACTAAGCTTGCTTGTTTTGCACTAATATTTCATTGCTAATTAGCACACAGCATTTCCCTGCTACAGAAACCTATTTAATAAAACATTGAATTTTTAATGTTTTTGACTGGGGGAGGTGTGAGCATTGTGCATGCCTAAGGATTAACACTTGTCTTTATTTTGCCCTTGCTGAAGCACTTTACTGGTGTTATGATCACCCACGTCCTCTCAGAGTATTCAGAACCCAATAATAGCACTTCTACTGCTCTCTGAGACCTTGTTTTTACACACAGCACTGCTATTTTAGAGCCAATATGTATAAACTTAATAAAGATGTTATCCTCAGTGATTCATTTATGATAGCAGAGGTGCCAACTTCTGTAAATCTATCTGAGATGACTTTTGGAATGATGACTGAATTGTAGAGGCTTCATACACAGACATAACTGAAGTTGGAAAGTTCCTTATTTGTACTCTGCAAAAATTTGAAGCCTTAATGAGTGTGATTTGTGGGCTGAGCTCATAGTTTGGAAGGTCTTTTTGTGGCTTGGCTCGTGATGTGGTGATACAAATTATACAACTTTGACAAGATAAGGCAGGAGTAATTTTAATATAGAAGAAGGGATGCTTCACTACTTGTAACCTTCGTTGCTCATTCTTGAGTTCAAGTCTTGGCCAGACTGGTAGCAACAGAAGATGAAAATAGGACAGTTGTACCCCAAAGGCTCTTGCATTCCTTCTGTCTGAAAAGCTTTGCACTTGCATGTGCAGACAAAGATGCATTCACATGCCGGTAGGCACTTATGCATGCAATGGCCTATTCTGTTCACTCTCTTGTGGGTTTCTATACATCAGCCTGTTTTGCCTTCTTTGAAATAACAAGCTAAGTGGTCACTGATCAGCAACCTACTACTAGCTGAAGGTCTTCAAGACAAGAGACAAAAGCTGAGAAACATTGTACCATAGAAAAGAGAAACTTCACCCATCGTCATTGGATTTTGTACGCCTTAAACACAGGATACTATCTTTCTATAGCAGTGATCCTGGAAGCATTCAAAATACTAAATTTCTGAGCCAATGTTTACATTTTCCAGTTATATTAATATCTGCTCTGTGAAATGGCACAAAAAATTAACAAAGGAGCTAGTAAAAGAATAAAATGCTCAGTTAAAAAGTACCCTTGCTGTGGTAGCCCTGAGCAAGTATGCCCAGCTGGCATCTTTCTTGGCAAGATTTATCCACTGCATTGAACCCAGAAAGCTGCTGATTGTCAAACGACTTGAAGGACTCTTAACAACCTTAAAAATACCCACTAAGTTTCTCAATCTGCGCCTCCAGAAAGATGTGTATGATTAATCCAACTCACAGTCTTGGCACACTGGTCAAGACCTGGGTTTGAAACATGCCAAAGCTTGAGGGTTGAGAGGATTCTGCATTTTAATTATTCTAGACGTGAGAGATTCATTGCAAAATACGGACCTCAGCTGGATTCCAAGTCTCCCAAACATGCTGGATCCAGGACTTTGTGTCAGAGTTCACTGATTAATGCAGGCAAGCATGAGAAGTGAGAGGTGCTAGGGGACATTTTATGTTGTGTTGGCTTGTTGCATAGCATAATCTAAAGCACGAACAAAGCTGGGGATAAAATAACCTCCCGAACTTAACAGGTAAAGAGATATTTGCTTTGCTAGACACCAGGCAGTTCACTAAATCACCTCACTTTACCTACAATGTAAGCTTGCAACCACATGTAGACATAGTCTTCCATGTTGCTACATAAATTACTTCCAGTGATGCCTTGGGATTTGCACGGTGGCTTTGCTAAAGTACTTTTTTTTTTTTTTTTTTTTTTTTTTTTTTTTTTTTTTTTCCCCTGTGGCTATGTGCAGGAATGCAGGCAAAGTATCCTGATATTTCATTGCCCAGTGCCATTAGAAACAACGGGCGCGTTCTTAATTGTCACAGTCAAGCATGTACCAGAGTTCCTGAGAAACTGAAGCAAAGCCTTTATGAATCTTACGCTGATCCACCCTTCAATCTCCACTATTGAAGAAACAATAGAGAAGGAAAGAGGAATACAGCTGAATGTGTCTGGGAAGTTAATGTCAGGAAAGGAAGAGAAAATAAGGGAATCATGGAGTTTCATGGTTTGTTTCCTTCCACATGGAAATGGGAAATTCCTGGACTTCAGAGCTTCTCCACATCTCTCCCCGATATTCTTGGACTCCATAGAAACCTATGGTAAAACAACTTGATTCAAGCTGAAATATGATTCAAGTTGAATTTAAGTTGGAAATTATGAGAAATGTATTCTCAGAAATAATGGTTAGGCATTGGAACAGGTTGCCCAGGAAGGTAGTGGAGTCACTGTCCCTGAGAATGTTTAAGAAAATGTTGAATGTGGTTGGACCAGATGATCTTGGAGGTCTTTTCCAATCTTAATGATTCTATGAAATTCCATCCAAATTAGATACCTTCATGTTTACCCCTTTCTGCCTTCTTTCCTTAGCCCCAAACCCACCCCAGTGCTGTCTCCAGCTCTTGTGACAATGCGGCAAGTCTACTGAGCTCACTCAGCTGACAGAAAGATCAACAGAGCAAGGAGATGAAGCACTGCAGGATAAAGGCCAAAGGACACCCTTAATTTCCCCCATACACACCTCCCCCCCTCCAGGAAATAGCACGAATCCTTTCTATATTAATGGGTGTGGAGAGTCTTCCCTCCTCTTAGAATGGCTTGGAGGTGAATCTGGACCTAGCATTGATGGGGAAGGCTTAGGCATTCAGCCTGCTGACCTTCCTTTAGACTATTTTAAAAATACCTACAAGGATTTTACAGAAGAGTGAATACCTTTTATAGTATTATCTACTGTGATAAAACCCCTCTGCAGTGTCTGAAGAGATAATTTTCTATTATCTGCTAGAAGCTTTTTAATAAAGGAGAAATAGAGTGCTGCACAGTTATTTTACTGGCTGAGGTTCATCCTGCAAACAGAGAAGTACCACCTAGGGCTCTGACAAACACACATCTTTGAAGCACTGTGGTATTGAAGTAGGCCCCTGTGGTAGCTCAGTACCAACTTCTGATCGTTTTTATTTTACATTATGCTTCAGAGGGAGGTTCAACAAGTTTCTCCCCCTTTTCTTTCTCTATTTCTTTTTGGAAATAAGGATGGACTTAAATCATCTGGGTGTGTTGCTGTAATGAACATTCAAAATGTTGTCTGCATTTAGTTCTGCCTGCCTTCTTTTTTTTTTTTTTTTTTTTTTTTTTTTTTTTTTTTTCTAGAAAGGAATTAATCAATTACTGTACAGTGGGTGCCTCCAAATATTAAAGCTAACATTTCCAGATGTAAATCAGCAGGGTGCGTAAGTATAAAATTCAGCAAGAAGGAAGGAAAGGAAGATAGTACTATGCCAGCAGAGACTGTGTTTCTAAGTGGTATAAATATGTGAAAATTTACTCTATCTGAAAATTTAGCATGCATTTCAGAGAAAAGCTGAGGGTTGTGCCCTTGCTGAAACTGCCACTAATGTCAGGAGTGCTGGTATTTCCTTCATACTGTTTTGGTGTAACTGGTCCTATCTACGGCCATTGAAGTTCTGTCCCATATAGCCCCTGGAAAAAGGCAGGCTACACTTTGGTAGCCTCCTTGTAATATCTATTTCTCTACCAAAGATTTTTACCTTTTGTTTGCTCAACCTACAGGCCGCTGAACCAAAGGGAGATAGTATCTAAAATGGGTGTTAGTCTACCACCAGTAAGCTTGTGTTTCCTGCTGCCTTCCCTGGACCCACAGAAACACCCTATGGACTACAGGTTGAAACCACCAGAACATGGCAGTAGAGAGCAGTAGTTTCTGGATCTGCAGCCCAGACCTTCCTGTACCCTATTAACACTACCCTGGGGATACAAGATGGCTCCTGATGGAAACTTCCTAAAGAGAAATAGTATTTGATGGTCGCTGGTGCTCCCCCTGTGTATGACAATTCCTAGCACAAATGACTGGGCTGGGCCTTGGTGAGAGCTCTTCAGTGTTCCAGGAGACTTTAGCACCATGCTGGAAGCAGGTTCTTGCTCTCATGTTATCCTGCAGCTGCTCTTGGTGAGTGCACAAAGGTGACAGAAAGCTTTACCTCACACTCTTGCTTGAAAGTACACACTATCTTGAAGCCTTTATTTCAAGTTCCCTTCTTTAGGAGGAGAGATACAAGACTGACTTCATGGTCAAGATTTCTTCTGTGAAGCTCTTTTTGTACATTTTTTCCTCCCTTTCTCTTCCCCTTTCCACTCTCCTCCTGTTTGGGAAGCAAGTACAGATTTCCCTGGTGTGTTTTTTTTTTTTTTTTTTTTTTTCAACATTAGCGTAATAATTGCCTACACTACTAACTATACCAAAAGCAATATTATGGAGGTCATCTATTAATTTTTTATGCATGTTAACTGTATAAATAATGATTTGTAAAATTAGGCAGAAGTTATATTAAATTGAGCAGTGGTTAAATCTTGACACTGTTTATATCTCTCTTCTAAAATAATTAAACCTCCCTTTCATTTAGAAGACCATGTCCAGACAGTTGTAATATGTTTAATATTTTTATTGGAAGTCATTTAACTTGGAATTTCACTAAATTAACTGCAAAGTGTAAACTTTATTTAAGATTCTCCAAGTGAACATACAGTTATATGGTAGTAAAGAATTAATACTGTATATCTTTGGAAGGGCATTACCTTGAAATTGTCAGCCAATTTCTCATAATATTCAATGGTGAATCATTATTTAAATGTTAAGTCATCCTCCAACACACTTGTCCACATGCCAAGAGCTGAGAGACTGTGAATTGCTTTTGTGTCAAATAGCTTGTGATGGATTACTCTTGTTGGCTTCCAGAGCCAGCGAAGCTCAGGAATGCGAATGAAAGCTCAGTATGGACAAAAGGAGGAGAAAAGGCATGGAAATGAATATTAGAAAGCAAGATTTTCAGGCACACATTGTACAGGCCCAGAAATCCATCCTGAAGCAGGACTTGATATAAAACAAGAAGTTTATGTGTTTCTGGGGAAATATTGAAGACAAGTAATAATCTGTGAAACCAAGGGGACTAAAAGGAGATTCAGAGCTGTGGGTGGACTTTTGTTTCCTATCTTTGGAAATCTATATACCTTGGGGTGAAACAAATGTGAGCCCTGGGCAGAACCCAGGCTGGGAAGCTGTGTCACCAGGCTGCATTAATCATTCATGTCAGTCCTTGCCAATGTGGCTTTTGGAACACGGAAAAATATGAAATGTACTTTCAGGAAACCTGAAAGTAACTTTTGGGTTCTGAGATTGAAGGGGAAAGAGAAAGGGGGAAATAGATAATATGGGCAGTATCCAGAATTCATATGGGTTCCCTGTTATACCTCATGGGCAGTGCTGGGCTCACAGAAATTTGGCTGGACAATGCTCACTGCTGAGCATGGCAGTGCTGGTGATGAGTGAGGTGGCTTTCTCCCTCATGACTTATCCTCAGATAAGCACTTCTTGGTGTTGCACTTCTGATTCCAGATCAAACTCCTGTGTTCAGACAACTCAGTCTTAATTCTGATAATGACTCCATTTTGATGTATTACCTTCCTAAAATGTGTCAGCTACGGAATTTTTCCTACATTTCCCTCTCTTGTACTTTCACAGTGTTACTCAACTCTGGTAAATCCGACACATCATTTTTGCCCCAGAAGTGGCTGCATCAACTGGTGGCTTGCAATCCTCTTTGCTTGTGAGTCTTAATGCCTAGAAGTTCTTTGGATAGAGAAGTGCTTTCTGAAAGCAGATGTTATTCAGGAGTCCTTTGTGCTTTTGGAGTTTCCTTTTCATCCTTGTCTTCTTGTTCATCTTCAGTCTCTTACATGCAGCTGAGAGACTCTGCTGCTTTTCAATGGAAGTCTGGACATGCTCAGAACAGGGGAGGGATTCTTTACTCATATGTCTTTACAAGCAGAGAACAATAAAAATGTCAAGTTATTGAAAAGAGCCAACTCCATTTATCAATGTATTTCCTGCAGCAAAAGGATAACAACCCTGACCTAGAACTGGGGCACAAGAACTCCACGCACTGGGGTGGATCCACTGATTAAAAGTCTAAAAGGAAAACTTAATAAGAACACACCCAAACACTTTGAAGACCAATAACATTTATGATCTTGTTTAAAATACAAGCTGACTTCAAACATTTTTGAATTCTTTAAACACTTCCAGCCAAATCTGATGTTATTTAAAAGGCAAATGTCTGCCTAGTGCCTTCCTTTATTTGTGAAAAAACATAATTTGAGCCATAAAATCATTTGATCACAGGGTTTGACATTTTTTTTTATTCACCTTAAATTCTGTAATGAAATGTTTGTGGCTGTGCAAAGAAATTTGTTGAATAAAATACTCAATACAAAAAATGTACTGAAATTCCCTCTTCCCAAGGTTCAGCTGCTGCAATTGGTTAATGACAAACTGCAAATGGGGAGTGAATGTCTTCTTCCCCATGTTCTGGCATTGCACACAAGAAAGGAAACTTTTCTTCTTTCCCCTGAGGTTATCATGGAGGGAGCAACATCATAATTCAAAACAGGTGCAAGCAGTGGTTTAGCAAATTCCTTCCATTTTCAACTCTTTACAATTGGCCCAGTTTCATGTGTGCTTAAACTCTCAAATTGTAGGCTTATCAGATACTGACGCCGATTATATTTATATACCTGAATACTCAAGAACATCTGCTGTATTGAAATTCATCATTCAAAAGACTTAATTAAAATAATGTTGAATCGGAGACTCAGCATGCATTACTAAAGTGCATATTTGTTTTTCTACAATCAATTAAGACTGTATTCATGAAAACAACTCCTGCAACAAAATCTGTATGTTTAAACCTTATGCTAATCTCCTCAGAATTTGTTGTACTGTTTCAGAGGAAGTCAATTGAAGACTTTATTTTCTTTAATAAAACTGCATAATGTTTTCATTAACTCAACGAGAGGTAAATCAGGATTGATGTCTGGTATAAACGCTGAGAAAGAAATCTAGATTGAAGCATCTTAGTAATAAATAGTAACCTATACTTCAAGTTGGCTGAGTGTTTTTCCAGTTAAGTTATTGCAAAAAATGCTCATTACACACTAAGTATTAAAAGATGCTTTCCCCTTCAAGCACACGTTCTCTCTGTTATCTACTATTCTTTCATTGATTTAAGAGATTAAGAAATCTAAGTACAATCAATAATCTACTCACACATAATCTGATTTGTCTCCATCACCAATGGGGTGTCATTTATAATGCTATAGCCTACTGCAGCCGCTTGTATTACACGCTGTGCTTGAATTAGAATAGCAACTGTGTGCTGCATTTGGGAGCTGATCATTACCTTTTTCTTCCTTTAATGAGAAAATGCGTATACACATACTCTTTCTTGAAATAATCCAACATTTGAAAACCAACCTTTGAAGCTAACAATTGACAATAAAAATGTTCTGCTGTCTTGCAAAAAAATGTTGAGACATAGGTTGTGAGGGAACTGGGAGGTTTAGTGGCTGGTGACAAGGAAAAATGGAGTAGATAGAGGGGACTACTGGAAAGAAATTGGGGTTTGTTACAGGGAAGGGAGGAGTTAGGTAAAAGAGGGGGTCTCATCTTCTTACCCTTGGGACACAGGACAGTGAACACATTCCACCCCATCCTACACCAATTGTGACACCACCTTTATTCCTCCTTTATTTTAAAGCACTGCAGCCAATTACTGCTGACCCATGCACTCACAGCCAGTCCTCCAAGAGCAACACTTGCAGCAAAAACTTCTGTTAGCTTAGCAAGTTAGCTTGTTTGGGTTAGTTTGGGTGACTCTCCCTGAAGCACAGGCAAATTCTGTTGCCTGGAGTCTCTGCCTCCTTGGCTATGCTGTAAGTGCTTTTGTTGTTGAGTTGCAGTGTTTCAGAATAAAGCCTTACTCGGGGCAGAAGGCAAAGCTTTTGTCTACCAGCAGTCAATGATGTAGGCAGCCAAAAAGACATCACTGAATGTGAATCAAAAGCAACAAGCTCTGCAGTATCAAACCCCAAACCGGGTAAAAAACTTCTGGTGTCCTTTGTATGATGGCTATGCACTTGTTTTTTGGAAGGGGCCTTTCTGCCAGGAAGATGTGCAGCAGTATTCTGTGTCTGGCAGCATGAGCTAAAGGTGGGCTCTCTGAGAGGGCACCTGTGGCTATGGGTGCAAACAGGAGAGGTGGAAGAGCCTAGGCTGAGCCAAGAATATGTGGGACACCCTGTGGGAGAGAGAAGCACTGGGAAGATGGGTCTAGGAATGATAAAGCTTACTTGCTGGTGTTGTACGGAGAAAAGTAATGGCTGTCTCTCTGCAGTGAAATGATTTTAACAAACAAATCATAAAAGACTGCACTTGCCAGCAGTTGTCCAGGGAACCATTGTCTGCACAGTTTCCATGGGATGCTTATGCCTGTCAGTAAAGTCATCAAATGAAGAACTAAGAAGAGGGCTATTTACTGGCCTTCACCTTTGAGACTCCAGGGGCCAACAGGATTTGGTTCAAGGACTACATCACTTCATGCTTGCCCTCCATAAATCATCAGTTCAGGGCCAGTGACTTGCAGGCCAAATTTTGCCCTTCGGCAAATAAAATTGGATTTATTTTCATTCCTTTCCACAGTTTTGCACCCAAACGGAAGAATCCCTTTGCTGCTGTGAGTGTTAGAAGCACAGATGTATTGCAGACTTCTTTGTAAGCATTTACTCTGTGCAGGAAGGTAAGTATTGCATCGCTGTGCACAGAGGATGGCAGTCTACTGGGAAGGGAAGGAGGAAAGAGCCTGAGTGGGATGACCAAGGAAGATAAGACCATTAAATGAAAAATGGTCTGTGCTGTGAGTTTCTAGCTGTACCGCATGTTTTGGAGAATGTCAGGAGGCTAATCAGCAATCATAAAATGTTTTTTACTTAAATGAAGGATTCTAATGAAGAAGAATTTCTTATTTGGTTTAAATAATATTTGCAGGATTTGGCTTTTTGTCATGAAGAACTTCTTTAACAAACTCACTTCTGGTGGCTCATGAAACATTTTTGCTTTGTTGAAAGTCTTCTGTGTTCTGAGAACACATGGTGGCTATCAGACTACCTCAGTACTGGCACTGACCTTCAAATGGCATTTGGAACTGGACTCCACCTTAATATGTGACAAATCAGTAGGCACTGAAAATTGCAAGAACATTAAGATTTTTTTTTCACCTTTTACTGTTATAAAATGGTCATAACAACTTATTTATAACATCTCAGTAGCTATGGCTGGACCTTGGTATTTTCTATAGTTTTGACAATATATGATTTATGTCAATTCTAATAGATCTAGTATTTCTTTGAGTTCTGCCAGATTATTTTTGTGAGAGAAACTTGATTAATGCTTCTGATTACTATATTCTCATATTTCCAGGTTATTTAATATAGGTAAATAGTATTTGCCAACCTTCACGCCAATGGCATGAATCACAGAATCACAGAATTTCTAGGTTGGAAGAGACCTCAAGATCATCGAGTCCAACCTCTACCTAACGCTAACAATCCCCACTAAACCATATCCCTAAGCTCTACGTCTAAACGTCTTGTAAAGACTTCCAGGGATGGTGACTCCACCACTTCCCTGGGCAGCCTGTTCCAGTGTCTACAACCCTTTCGGTAAAGGGTTGGTTCAGGAACCATGAAGAGGATGGTTCAGGCTGGTTATTAGGAAAAAGTTCTTCCAAAAGATGGTGGTCAGGTACTGGGACAGGCTCCCCAGGGCAGTGGTCATGGCACAAAGTCTGACAGAGCTCAAGAAGCATTTGGACACTGCTCTCAGACACATGGTCTGATTTTTGGGTGTTCCTGTGTGGAACCAGGAGCTGGACTTGATGAGCCTTATGAGCCCTTCCAACTGAAGATATTCTGTGATTTGACATCAGACCAGGAATCTATTAACTATTTCCAGTAGCTACGAATAAGCATGAAGAGAGTAAAATTCTAAATGCTGAAAACAGGTGGAGAACAAGCAAATTATTGCTACATCTGCATTACAGATCCCAGTTTTGTTCTGTAGCTACACACCCACTTCCTGGTACTATCACATGTGTTAGTAGTTAATTAGAGTCCAGTTATTCAGCACTTCACCCGAAGCTCCTTCAGCAGTGAATTCCATAGGCAAAACTGTCCAGATGAAATGCTATTTGTATATGTTGTAGATTTATGTACCTTTCACTTCCTTGCTCTTTTATTAACCAGAAGACACAAAGACTTAAAAAAAATAATATATATATATATATATATATATGCAGAGAACAAGATCAATAGAAACAGATCTTGTTTCAAACTGGTCATTTCATAATTGCTGAGGCAAGAAAATGGTTGGATAAATGAAAACATGTTCCAAGCCACCAAAGTGACAAGACACATTATTCCTGGGGACAAGTGCTTACTCTGCCTGATCTGTTACTTTCAACTTCAGTGCTTGATTGGAGGCCCTGATAACTCATGTTCTGCTAAAATAAGTAGCCTGAAGTTAATAATTTTTCTTTCTCCTAATCTTTCTATTTAAAAGAACACCAGACACTTGGCATTTCCCATCACAACTTGCAATATCAGATTGGAAGAGGATTAAGTCTGTACAGTGATACTATGAAAACACAGTAAAGACAAACTTGAGCAGAAATTAAATAAAAATGTCTTGGGAAATATAAAAATAGATTTCAGCAAGATAAACAATAATAGTATTTTGGAGGATGAGTGGTTTCCTGAGCAAAGCATTAACCTTTCACCTTTTGGATATCAATAAATAGTGGGATCCTATGACAAGGATTGATTTAAACTTTGCTCCCTCCCCTTCTAGCCCAAATGGTAGCAAAAATGCCAATCCCTGAAACAGGAGAGCTCCTCATGTGTAGTGCCCTGGACATGCAACATCTCTTTCTAGCAAAAAAAAACAACCGGGCACTTCATAGCAGGGTTGAAGGTGAATCATGTTATTACTGGCTTTAATTAGCACTTCCACAAGCTGCAGAGTTCTTTACCTGCAGCTGAATTGCACTTGGAAAGGTGTGAAAGCCCTATTGCCTTTGTAAACATCAAAGAGATTCATTTCTAATCTGATCTTTTTAACCAAGCCCTCCTGTTGATCAGAAAAAGTGAGGGCAAACACCTCTGAAGAAAAAAAAAAATGAAGCGACTTTGGAATATGAAATTTATAATTTATTATTCTAGATTGATATGTATTTATTATTTAGTTTGTTAGTTCTCTGGGACTTATGCCTATCCTCTTGCACCTAGCTCACAGTCAGTGCTCTATAAATAAGTCATTATTGTTAATATTTGATAAGGGTAGCAGAAAGATCACTGTGAGCTATGATCAATGAGACTTCTTGATTCCTGATTCTGCTTTGGCTTCCACCACATTTACACCACTGGAATCCCGCTGCCTCTTTGGGATCACTCCTGCCTCACAACAGAGAAAGCAAGGTGAAGATAAAGCTATTTCTATCTAAATAGTCTGGGGAGTGGTAATAAATACAGGTTTAGTAAATTACTATGCTGTGGTTTGATTCAAAAATATACCTCATTAAGGGTTCAGTCCACACCACAAAAAAACAGAAGTAATTGATTTGGTGTCACTGAGGCAAATGCTGGTTTACACCAGCTTAAGATCTTTTTAAGGGTTGTTGATGGATTCAGATATATAAAAAATTACCTTCTGGGACATAGCTTTTGTAAGATGCTTTGTGCAATGAGGACAGAAAGTAACAGGCTGGCTGGGCTGTGTAAGGAGTGCCAGAAGTCTTTATTGTCCAAGACCTGGGTAGCATGAACAGTTGCATGGCCTGAACCAGCCAGGATCTGTCTTGACCTTTGCAGAGCCCTGAAGCACAGGAGGCTGAAGTCTGTTCAGCAGTCCATGGTGCAGTGCTGGCTGAGGCATGTCCCCATCTGGAAAAGCAAGGAGGAGTTTTAGAGGTGATTTCAGCTCAAACATGTCTCTCTGGCTGACAGCACCATCCCAGAGCAACTCATAGATGAAGATTAGTTAGGTTCATCACCATTTTGCCAACTCTCCCATCCACGTTTTCCTATTTACCTTTATCTGGTCAGCGTACTATCCAGGTAGCAGATCCTTTTGCCCAGAAAGAAGATGCACACGGCCCAATTTGTCCTTTCTCTTGTGACATTCAGCCTGTATGAAGGGATGAGTTTTCTGGGACAAAAAGATACTCATCCCCAAACATGCCTGTTTGTCATCAACCTTTTAAGTATGAATTGGAGGGAAGATCTGGGATTTCCTCTAAGACAAGGAGTAGGAGGCATTGTCCAGATCCAAGCTGAGGAGGCCATGACAAATGAAAGACTGTGCTGTGTCCTAATCCTTTTGTGCATTAGTGCTTTAAGACTTAATCTGCCTTCTATTCTGAACAAAGGCCATATTTCTCTTTTTTTTTGACCTCTATTTCAGTAGACAAGCTCAGAGCCTTTCTGATTTGTAGGTTGGTCAGAGAGACTGGAGAGTTTCCCAAGAGAAGATCCTCTCTGCTTTCTTTCATTGCCCTATGTATGGTTTGTATTTAGAGATAGAAAAAATGCATAAGCATCTAATACTACATGGACAAAGGCTAAAAACACTGCTAGCCTTGCTAGCTAGGATGTATTCGGGAAAGCAAATATACCTGACCTTTGAGATGGAGCTGTACCCTTCCTGGGCAATTTTTGGAGGCCTTTTATTGAGATTGCTCTGAACAATGAGAGTAAGGTAACCAGTGAAGCAGAAGCAAACAGAAGGAAAGAAGCTCTGTTTCCTGCTAGGACTGCTCCTTCTGGCTACTCCATGGCTGAAAACATTTTGATCAGGCTTTCATTTGGTCTATCATTTTGAGCAATACTAGCTTTGTCATCAAACATGGTCAAGGAACCTGAAAATGCAGAGGTGGCATCTTCCTGCTGCCCTGCAGGAGAAACCAGTAGACCCCACATTGGTGAAGCTACTCAGGCTCCTTGTCATGTAAATCCACCTTCTCATTCACTTAGACCGCCTCATTTGGGAAGCTGTCTGTCCAACACCAACCCATATTGCTTACATTCACTGTTCCGGGCTGTTGTGAGCACCAGGCAGACTAGGGGAAGCTGGAGTTGTTAGTTGTTCAGTACAGTCCTTTGCACTCAAAAGAGGAAAGATGCTTTTGGGAGATTAATTCTCTGAGCTGTTCACTTGGTTTGCCTGAAGCAAATCCCCAGAACTAGAAAAAAAAATGTTTTTCCCCTTGCTGCCTCACTTCCCCCCTTTTGTAGATACACTGAGCCTGGGAATCCTCTGAGGTTTGTTCTCCTGTGCACCCAAGAAATGCATCAGTAATGAAATATCACTCTGTACTAAGCTAACGAGGATTTAAAATGGGAAGAAAGTCTTAATGTCAGTAGAAAATATATTTTTTTCTTTTTCCCTTTTTTCCACTTTCCTTTCTTTTCTTCTTTCTCCTTTCTTTTTCAATTTTTTTTCCAATTATTATTATTATTATTTCACTTTTCTGGAATTTCAAATGATCTTTGCACCTGACTGAATTCCCAGGACTGAAACCCTGACCTTAATGAATTTGCCAAGAGGAACTTCCACCTTCTTCTTTGACATCAAAGACTTCATAGATGCTACTAATTACTCAAAGAAAGAATACTGCATATATGTTTAGTGCCTGGCTCTGCTCAGGACATACCCTATCATCATTTCTTGAATGTAATTTCACTGAAGGCAATGCGAGTTTTACACAGATAGGAGTCCCTGCTGAATGGGTAAATACCAGCTATTTGTTCATAAGCTGTTGGGAGAGAGGAAAAGCTCATTTTAGGGGAAAACAATGACATGACACATCTTGCTTTTGCTAGCCAGGGCATCATATGCATTTTACACGATAAGGAGAGACCCTGTAAACCAGCAGGTCAAGGAAAGATGCCCTCTGCTTCCTCACTGTATAATAACACCATTCAAAGTGAAAGATCGGTGATGGGTGCTTTTGCATTTAAAACTCACTTTCAGAGAGCTCCATTATGCTGTACGAGCTGCATTACATTATAACAGCACAAGCAAGCATTAAGCAGGTGTTTGCAGAATGCCTCAGCAAGAAATGTGCACCACGAGCTTTCGTTTCCTTTGTTGTGGCTGACAGCTATGGCTAAAGGAGCAGTGCCTGTAGCTGTGTTCCTGCCAGTTACAGAATCAGACAGCATTAGGATGTGAACCCAAGTTGCAGAAGCAGTAGCATGCAGTGACTGATAACTCCAAAGAGGGTCCATATGGCAGGATGGCTGTACTTATAAATATTTCAAATGTCAATTCACAAGGCTACAATCATCCCAAGCTGTTTGCGTTATTCTGAATAATTGCTAGCAAACTATAACAAAATATTTGTCATACTAGAATAACACATATAAATTTAAGTGCTGTATATCCCAAGCTTTTCTCCAGATAATATATTTTATTAGGTTAATAAAAACAACAGAGGCAGCATGGTTGTGGGGAATTTGTAAATAATTACCTATGAAAAGCCTTCATGTATATCTTTCTTGCTGAAGAGATCGTAGAACTTGGTGTCTTTTCCCCAGTGAGGAGAGGCTTTTGTGACTGTAAGCCAAGATCAAGGTAATCAGGGCCTACTAAGGCATTACTTAGTTTTATTTTCCTCCATTAGCATTTGCACATGTGCTTATTTGATTTTATTGGCTATCATCAGCAATTACTAATGCACAGCCATGTGGATGCAGTGACAGAATGCAGGGAGTGTGGTGCTTTCCACATTGATGCCTTTGAAGCATGTTGGATGCTTTGCACAGCTCTAAACCCTGGGATGGGATGAGATGAGCTGCACTAAGAGAGGAAGAGTTTGCAAACAGTAATTTTCACTACAGCACTGGAGGGGGTAAGCAGGATCAACTGGAGCTTCCCAAATGGGTTTGCTGTTCGGTTGCTGATAATGGGCTTATTTTGTCGTTCCCAATTATGATGCACTCATGGAAAGGTTAAGCAACTTGTGGCTAATTTGCATAATTTAATTCCTTCCCCCCCCCCCCCCCCCCCCCCCCCCACACACACAGTTTGGAAATTAAAGCAGAAGAGGATTTTTGGAGTCATGAGATCTATGGCATTTTGAAACAGACTTTAATCAATTCTTACCTTTCATTTGCTTATTGTGACCTCTAAACTGCTGATGCTTTAATAAAAATTTCACTACTATTCCAGAAACTGAAATGACAGAATTGCACATACAGCCAGCAAAATTAAGACCCATTCATGCGATAATCCTTCTTGCACAACCCTGCATATAATCCTGGTAATTATAGGCAAAAATGAAGGTATTTATATCTTGTCAAACTTCCAAGGCTATTTCCCTCTCTTCTGACAACTAAAGGGTCAAACAGTCATTGACTCACAAATGTGAAACAGCATCTTCTGGCAAGAAAAACTGATTTTCCTCACCAGGCTGAGGATAAAAAGTCTGACTAAAGGTAAAACAGCCTACAACTCTGAATACAGTGTAGAATTTATGCAACACCATGCCATGGCTTGCAAAGTTTTGCATAATGAACATGGCAACTGCGCTTATCAACATGCCTCTCAGTTCCTTCCAGTTGTCTTACATGTCCCAGCATGGCTGATCCCTACATTGTGAGTGGGCTTGGAAAGCTCAAAGGAGAAGTATAGGCCCTGTGCAGCACCATAGCCCTTCATCATCCCAAACCTTAAAACACAGTCAGCAGACTTCTGCTATTTAGTCCAAAGCTTTTCATGTCAGAGCTGCAGGATTGTGTGAAGCTAGAGATATTTTCTTGGTAGGAAAAGTTGGCACAGAGCAAGAAGTAAGTGGCTGAACAACTCCAGCCTCACCGCAAGATAAAACTGCCATTGGAAGTAAAAGGGACCTGGTGCCAGGCGGGTGAGTGTGCAAAGAAATCTGGTGTGGGTTATGCAGCAAAAGGTAGTGTTGGAGTAATTCCTGTCTGTTAGTTTTTGTAGTTACTCAGGACTTATTCATGCAATGTTTGGGAGGGATCAGAGGCTCTGCTAACACAGTGTGCTGTTGCTCTTCCTTTGATGTACACAGGAGGTCACAGAATCAACAGCATATGTTTGGCTTCTCTGAGGGACTTCTGAACATCATTCAGAGCACCCAGAATATTTGGGAATGAATGTTTCAGGGTGAACTTGTCAGCCCTGGCCCACATCCTATATTAAAGATAAAGACGGGAAGAAACTCTCCCCTGTGAAATGCAGATAATATCACACTTTCAGTGGCAAGGAGAATGAAGCACAGCAACAGATTGTCTGGCAAGATTGTGTAGTCTCCAGTCCTGGATGTCTTTAAGGATAGAAGAGACAAGCAGCTATCAGGAATGACTTAGGTTCAATTCTCTCTGCCTTGAGGCAGGGAGATGCCCTGGGTGAGTTTTTCCAGCTCTGCTTTCTTCTGCACCTATGATAAATATTTCCAGAACTGGGGGCCAAGTCCAGAGCTGCTATTTCCACGAGCCAGCAAAAACATCACCCAGGATTTCAATGTGGTACTAAATACTACCAGACTGTTCTCACCACCCCAATGCCATGGCTACACATGCAACTGCTCATCCCATCATTACCCTCCCAGAACCCTGGTGTGACACTGTGGCAACAGGAGAGAATTAAATAGAAAATGTGTATGGGGCACAGCTATAAAATGCAAATGTCACAAATATACTGCAGATGATAATAGCATCTACATGTATTGTATTCTATGGCTGGGACTTAGGAGCCTGGCAAGACCCCAATGGAGCTGAAAACATAAGAATCAGAAAAATGCAGAGGTGCCAAAAAAATCCTGTTGGGACAGTGTGGTTGGAGTGTTGAGGTATATATGTTCTTCTTGTGAGATCAGGAAATGCTTCTGTACCTGAGGAGATGTCTGTTTGCCACATGGGCACACATTCTGCTGCTTGTATTTGTAGTCACAGGTTTGCCGAAGCAGAGCTAGGCTTTTATCACTCAGATAGGTGTAGGTACCATCCAAGAGGGCATGGGAAAGAGGAGAACAGGGGCAGCCCCACTAGTCGCCTCTTGCAGGACAAGCCATGACTTCTACTGCTGTATGTGGAAGCACCGATGCACCCACCCCACCAGCCTGTCTGTCCCTCACCTGATGGTCTGTTGATGAAGGCTATCAGAGTCAATGGCTTCACTGGCTTCTGGAGCTGGACAACAGTTTTAATTTTTCATATGAATATTTATTTCTGAGGGGATATTTATATGGGTCTGGGATTGTGAGGAATCAGAATATTTTGGCCGTATTTGAGGAAAAAAATAGGTATACTAAAGCAATCTAAGGGTAAGAATAAGCTTTTCATAGTGGTAGACTATTTGATTGACACTGTGTGTGCAGATGCCAGATAATAATAAGTCAAGCATCAGTTTCTCTTTAAATAGGCTGAGCAATTTAAAGCAGCTCCTCTAACATATAATTTAAAGGGGTTGGAAGGTTTCTCCCAACAAGAAACACTGGTGTGCTTTACTGGAATAAACCATATGTTTTTTTCTACTGCGAGTGGGTCATTCTTGCTCTCAAAATGAGAAACTTAAAATCCGCAGCCACTTACCTACTAAAGTGCTGTAAATATTCATTCACAGAGACTAATGTTTTATTAATATCATAGGATAGACATCTTAATATATATTTATAGAGATATTCTGTATATTTGTGCTAGAACATATGGCAAAGAATTATTTAGCTGAAGGCATACAAATACCATCCAGATTCTTAATCAATACCGATCATCATTGCAACCCTGTACAACAGACCAGACCTTACTACCACCGAATTCTGGCTTTTAATCTGGATTGTTGAAGTATTCATAAATCTGTTTCACATCTTAAATGCAGTAAAAAACTGAAGTCACAACCTGCAAGACATCTGAGATTTATTCTTTCGAGCTTCCAACGATGAGATCATTACAATCTAAGGCAAGGTGGGTGGCTAATAAATCTGTTACTGATTTGCACATAGATCGTGTTGTTGCAGTGCTAATTTGCAAAGAAAACAAGTTGCAACTGTATGCAAAATGGCATGCTGTGGTTGTAGATGGAAAATAATATCCTTAAAATCCTTAATGGTATGTAATTCTAGATTTAAAGTGTATTATGAAGGCTAAAAGCCTGTGCCACATGGCCAGAAGCAAGGTAAACATGGAAGAGCGAGTTAGGATGTTCAGACCACTTGTAGGAAAAGGATGCCAGGAGCAGTAAACAAAAATGGGACTTATCTATAGGGCCAAAGACCTCAGCTCATCTAGGAAAAAGAGGTATACCTATGGAGATAAGGAGGTCAGTACTGTGAGAAGGACAGAGAAGAAGCTCTTAGTTTAGAGAAAGGGAGCTGAAGAGGAAAACAGCTCCTGTACAGGTTAAAGAAGGAATGTGGCAGGCAACCTTGCGAGAAAATAGATATATTAAGGATTAAACAACAAAGAATTATGGGTTTTCAGGAGTGACTGATGTCAGTGATGTCTGAGGGAATAATAGGACAAATAAAGTGAGTTCCTCTTTACTGGGGTCTATTTTAAGTTAAACAAGATGGAGTCTTACAGTTCCTTTGGGATAGACAAGCTGCAGATAGGTGATCTCTAGTAGTTTTATAGCTATATGTACATCTAGCTTGCACATGGAGGCTTGCACCCAGAGTGATTCTATGGAAGATGCCTGAGATGACTGTGCCTTCCCTTAAAAGTGTCAGCCAAACTCACTCCATCTGCATTACAGCAGTGTGAATTTGGTTTGAAAGAAGAACTAGTACCTATGTGTCTCGGTTCTTTCTCAGTAGAGGAATGTTTTAAACAGAAATAATTTTTGAAAGCAGATTTCCAAGGGTTAAAAAACAAACAAACAAAAAAACCACACACACATACAAATAAACAAAAAACATAAACAGAATCGTAGAACCTCTCAAAGACCTTTCAGGTCCATCAGGTCTGGTCTTTAGGAAGAAGCAAGCAACTGAGAAAAAAAAAAAAAAAACACAAACTAGTATCTCTCCTGGCAGAATAATCCAAAGCTGTGTGGGTTCCAGACTATCAGATTTGTCAGCAACATTGTCATTCATGTCTGCATGCAATGCATTGCCTCATACAAGCCAGCTATGTGCCAGCAGCCTGCGTGGGAGAGAAAAGTCTGCCTGCACATGACTGTGTGTAGGAACATAAAACATTATGGCATTGAG
The DNA here is from genome assembly GCF_965140915.1 of Aythya marila. Classification (NCBI taxonomy): domain Eukaryota; kingdom Metazoa; phylum Chordata; class Aves; order Anseriformes; family Anatidae; genus Aythya; species Aythya marila. The sequence goes on along the minus strand of NC_139046.1, from coordinate 9,471,940 downwards.
AGTCACTGGTGCCCATCTTCGGGTTGTCCCAAAACTTTTACTACCAGCTGGTTATGAAATAGCTTCTTACAAAATGTGCACACACAATGGAGCTATATGAGTTAAAGATGTATTTCCTCAGCTGTATGTTCTCATACATACCAGGTGTTGATTTGGTTTTTAGACCCACTCTACATCCCAGATTCCCTGAAGCTTGAGCTGAAACAGTTTTAATTGTGCATTTCTATAGGATTACTGGTGTAAGGTGATTCATTTATTTTCCAACAACATAGATCACTGTGGCCTTGACTATGCAAAAAGAACATTCTCAGGCTAGAGGGCTTCTCAGGGGTCTGCTGAGAGAGGTCCCCTCCATGCTTTCTCTTGGGACTCTGATACAGCCTTGTGTAAAATAGTATATTCTTCTTGCCTTGATTCACAATCACCACAGCATTAAAGTATCATATTTGGGAAGGTTATATTTAAAATAAAGCACTTTATAAAATATATTATATTTAATAAAATATATTTATATCATATAAATACAATATATATTAATATATAATATTTATTTAATATAATATATATTTATAACATAAAATATTGTATAAAATATAAAATATATTTAAAATCAAGCACTTTAAAAATAAAGTGGTGGTTTTACCCAACTGAGCAGCTGAACTCCATCCACCACGGCCACTCTTTCACTCCCCCTCCCTAAAGGGAAAGGGGGAGAAAATATGATGGAAAGGACTCAAGGGTTGAGATAAGGACAGGGAAATCACTCAACAGTTATCATCACAGGCAAAACAGACTCAGGATAGGGAGATTAATGTAATTTATTACCTATCACTGACAAGCTAGAGCAGTGAGAAACTAAAAACAAACTAAAGGCACCTTCCCCCCATCCACCCTCTTCTCTCCCTGAGCGGTGCAGGGGAACAGGGAATGGGGGCTGCGGTCAGTCCATGACACTTCATCTCCACCGCTCTTTCACAGTCCCTCTCTGCCCCTGTTCCACATGGGGTCCCTCCCATGGGATGCAGTCCTTCCCGAACTGAGCCTGCGGGGGCTGCCCACAGGCAGCAGCTCTTCAGGAACTGCTCCCACACGGCTCCGTACCACGGGGTCCATCCCCCAGGAGCAAACTGCTCCACTACAGGTCCCCCATGGGCAGCAGCTCCTCCCAGCCCCAATGCTCCTGTGTGGGCTCCTCTTCATGGGCTGCAGCTCCAGCCTGGGGCCTGCTCCTGTGGGGGCTCTCCATGGGCCGCAGCCTCCTCCAGGCCACATCCACCTGCTCCACCGGGGTCTCCTCCACCCATGGGGGGGCTGCAGTGTGGAGATCTGCTCCGTGTGGGACCCATGGGCTGCAGGGGGACAGCCTGCTCCACCAAGGGCCTCTCCATGGGCCACAGGGGAACTGCTGCTCTGTGCCTGGAGCACCTCCTGCCCTCCTACTGCACTGACCTTGGGGTCTGCAGGGCTGGTTCTCATTCCTCTCTCTCAGCTGCTGTTGTGCAGCAGTATTTTTCCCCCCTTTCTTAAATCTGCTTTCACAGAGGTGCAAACAACGTTGATTATTGGCTTGGCTCTAGCCAGCAGCAAGTCCTTTTTGGAGCTGGCTGAAACTGGCCCTTAAGTAACATGGGTCAGCTTCTGGACTCCTCACAGAGTCAACTCCTGCAGTCCCCTGCTACCAAAACCTTGCCACATAAACCCAAAACAATAATATTCAGTCTTCACGGGAACAAGCTTCAGAAAGATAAATATGCTCGATCCATCATGTGCAAATCTGTTCAGCAGAAAGGTCATCTCATAGGCATGGCTTCTTGGCATCATGCATGGAGCTGCTCAGGAAAGGCAGAAGGTTTCTTAGGCACCTGCACTTCTCACCTCTTGCATCGTGGAGGTCCCTCTTTTCATCATTTAAGGTCAGGCAGTCTGCAGAGCTACAGCATGCTGACAGCTTGTGGGGCTTGCAAACTGAATGTAGCATTGTGGGAAAGCAAGGGAGGTAGGATGACCTTGGAATTAATTTATTAAACAAACAAGAAGTCTTCTTGTTACCAGCCTCAAGCATTTGCTTGCCATTACTCATCGTCCTGTATTCCTTCAAGCTATGAAATGGGTTAAAATATGACTTTGAAATATAGTCACTGGTGGAATCTCTTTCTTTTGCTCACTTCTTCATGTTAATTGAGTGGTTATTGAGCTTTTATGGTGTGTGCACTGAAGTTTCGCTTTGTCCGAAACTCCCCCACTGACCACATGTGATTAAAACCACAATGGCTTTGGGCTGCAACTTAAAAGAAGGGAGAATTTCAAGTATTGCTGGAGAAGCAATGATGTGGTTTGTCACTGAACTTTTCCAGGTCACATTTCCTATTTTTTCCCATCTCTGCCAAACTCTCTCTGGCTCCTAATAACTTGCCCAGAAATGTCCCTCCTTTGACCTCCCTCCATGCAGTGAAGGGCCCTTGCATTACAGAAACTCCAGGATATCTCCTACTAGAAACTGTAGGAACCAGAGGGAAGGCTGAGTGGTTTATTGCTGGGCACATAATGGAAGTGGCAGTTTTCAAGGATAACAGAACATTGCTCAAAGTCATAGAAGAAATAAATGCCAGATCCTAGGCACACTGCCAGTGTATTGCAAGCCCTGCAAAAGCCTTGTTGCTAAAAGTAACTAGAAAGGAAGACTTATTTAGACTTCAGCACAGACTCAGTAGATCTCAGTGATAGGGGCATTCCTACAGTATGCTTATCACAATACACTCAAATGAATTCAGCAGACATAACATTATATTTTGCTTAGTATTTAAAGTTCATGAGGCAATTTTCTTGAACTGCTCCTGTATTACATAGTGAGGAGAAAGCTGATCAGCTAAGCATTCAGTCAACAAGCAGTTTCTAATAATCTGTTCTGGTAGATAAAACAAAAGCAGCCAAATAGACAAATCCTATCTCCAGCAAACAACTGGAATAGCTGATTTATATTCTGCGAGATTTCTTAGGAGCATGGGATTTGCTAAAAAGTGCTCTCCTTTCATTAAGCCACAGAACCACTAAGAAATTTACAGTCATAGAAACAGCCAAAACATTGAAATGACTGAACCTCTTCCCAACCCCACACTCTTTCCTATAATTTTTGAGAACAGAGTATACAGTTGCAGGCTGTGTTGTATTTTGCAATGTTCACTCATGATCATGTGTTCAAGAGTTATTCCACTGCCCCCAAATGCAATTCCCTATGCACTGAGCCACACAGAAGATCTCCCCTTGGTGTATACAAGGGCTTTTTCTCCCTGTGAAGAGCTGTACCAGAGCATGCTGGCACATGGAGCTAGGGTGAGGAGCACTGGTGCTATGCACTGCTTTATTTCTTTCAAAACCAGAGACATGAGTTGTAGTAAGAGTGTTTGCTGTGTGAAACCGTACTGACATACCAAGAACATTCACAAGAATTTCAAACTTAAAAATAAAATCCAAAGCAAGTTTGTGTCTCACTGTTCATTAAAAAAAATTAAAAAAAAAGCAAAACAAAACAAATTGTCAACAAAAAAGTAATAACAACAAAAGAATTTATGCAAATGCCTGTGTAGATTGGGGGCAGCCCTCTGGCTCTTGGTCAATTGCCCTCAGCATTCTGAAGTTTGGGTCCACCAGTTCCAAATCAATGCAAAGCACTTCACACCCTGGGCAGCCCTTTCAGGGAGCAGAGCATTTCTCCTAGTTCTGACTTGCAGTCCAACATGGCAGCTCAGCCATCAGCCCTGTATCCTCTGGACCAAGCTCAGATGAAGCCACAGTCTCTTCCCCAAGGACTGAATACACCAGATTTTTACATTATTTCTGAATTTTTCATCATCAGCTTTCCCATTCATTTAAGAAGTTCACCCCCTCTGCATTATGAAGAAATGGGCTGGCAGTGGAGAGGCTGTGAAACTGGGAAAGGAAGGGCTGCCTCCTGAAGAAGGGGTTGGCTGGAGATGCAGCCCTGGACGTGATTTCTAGCTGTAATGCTGGCTCCAAGTCTTCTTCCCTGTGTCAGGTTCTTCCTGATGATCCAATGCTCCAAGTCAGCAAAGCACTTAAAGCTATATTGAAATCTGTGGATTAATCACATGTCTGAAGTGACATTGAGCTGGGCTGACATCCACTTTGCTTGTCTAGACTGCACCCTCTTCAGCTCCCCTTCCATCTGTCTGTCCAGCACCTAGAAGAAAGAACTCCTGAAACTCCTGAAGTAGAGAACATTAAATCTCATAGGAACCACACACTTTGATCCCACCAATAGGATTGGTACAAAAAAGTGTGTGTAATTAAAACCTGACCATGTGTCACTTAACAGCTACATGTCAGACAGCCATTAATGTCACGTTGTTAGCAGCCTGCCTTGCTCTAAAAATAGAGGGTTTTTCTATTATTTTATTTTCTTCATTTTTTCCCCTTTGCAGTAAATGTTACTGTAAACAATTAATAAGTCCAATTAGTATGTGTGTGCGGGGCGGGAGGGGGGAGGGAGGGGGTGTTGGAAACCAGCAGCTGTCTTTTCACAGGTTTTCCTAGGCTGCTGCAGGGGCCAATCATATCATATAAATGTGCATATTAACAAAGGTTCATTAAGCAACTCTGTCTTTCTAAGCCTCTGGAAAAGAAGCAAAGCAGAGATAAGCCTTAGAAGTAAGCACACTGTGTTCTTTACTAAATTTGACATACTGAAATCAGCAGCTTTTTAATAATCTACATTTAAGATGCAAATGTATCTTTTTTGATAGGAAAATCTAATGTATGAATAAAGATTCCAAATCGTTTTATTACTTCTTGATCGCTGTTGGCAAGGGGGGAATTATCATGCTAACAGCCTCATTCAGGGAAAGCCATATGCCTGAAATGGAGACAACGCTGAAGTTACAAAGTTTAGCAAGATTAAGTTACATGGAGGAAGGTTCATTTAAAATAGAGACTAATTAATGACCTCAGAGGTAACCCCACCAGCTACCACACTGGTTAGAGAGGTGAATCCTATTAACAACCTCTTAAGTGCAGTCTCCAATTACTAGTCTTTTCAGCAGCTTTATGGTGTAAGAGAAATGACTTCAGGCCCCTGCTCCCATCACAGGGTCATCTCGTTTCGCTTTCAGTCTGTGCTACAGAATGATAGTCCTATGAGCAGCCTCTGACAGCCAAGAGGCTATTTCAATATTACCAGAGCACAGCAAGACATTTTCATTTGAAATGCAAAAAACGTAGAGTGGCAGTTCAGTCACTCTATCACATAGGTTGCTAAAACTGTAGAAAAACTGCTCTTTCCCACGGATTAAACATGCAGTGAATAGCCTCAGACTGTTCTAAATCTTATATAAGGGAGGCAAGTTTCCGAGGAGAGACCAAATCTTCTATTCAAGTAACAAACATAGCTGGGAAAAAGGACAAGATATTAGGCACACAGGCCTTTGGGAAAGATTAAAGAGCCAGCAGGTTTGCTCAGTTTTTCCAGCTATATGAGCTGGCTAATAAAAGATACTACTTGTCTCTATGAAATTTGCCTCTTAAGACCATCGTGGCTGCTGTTGCACTATTATTTGAAACTGCTATTACGAAGTAAGATACAAGGGGACAGATATGCAGACAGAAATGGGCTATGGCCATGTGGCTGCTTGGCTGCTTGGTAATCTGAGACTGCCTTGTCCCACTAATTAGTGTGTAATAGCTGTGTATGCTGGCTCACTTTGGGATGTCTTATCAAAGGGGGAGAAAGAACCGGGTTTAATTTAGCTATACAGAGGGACTGCATCTGTTTCCTCAGCCACTGAAGGATTATAATTGTTTCTAGATGACAGCAGGTCACATGCGTATAGACTTTTTAATTATAACTGAAATTTCTCTTCAACCTAGGGAAATAATTTAATTTCAACATTATTATTATTATTATTTGGCTTCATTTTAACTCCCCCAACCCTTTTTGCCATCTTACTTGCAACATAAATCTTTTCCCTTTCCACAAAACAGATTTTCTTTGTTCATCTCTGTCACTGGTTCCTTTTTTGATTCACGCAACAATTACATAGTTCAGGTTTAAAGGTTATGAAAACTGTGTTTTGGCATTCAACCAGTTTCATCTCTGGAAACATTAGTCAAATACTCGTTTAAAATTCCCTCTGTAGAAGGAAGCATTGCCACCTAGGTCTCTGCCTGTATTTTAATTTCTATATCTCTTTGCTTATCTGACCAGATCTTGCTTTGTCCATTTCAGAATGCTCAAATCTCATGATGGTGCAGGGCTTACAGTGTTATGCTATGACTTGAGATGCTATGCTTGACTTGATGCTATGCTATGACTTGTTATGCTATGACTTCAGATTTCTGTTCTGGAAATCAGTCATAACTTGTCTGTTCTATATAACCTTGTTTGCATGTCTTTGCACAACAAAATATGCCAAAATAAAAATAACCTGTTAGAAAGAGGGTGACATTACGAAGGAGTACAGGATAGAACACAAAGGAGAAGAATCAGGAAAATGAATGTTCTTGGGCACAAAGATGGCCCAACATAAAGCTGATGGTTCACTGTACTGCTTTCCACATCTTCTTAGTTATCCCACAGAAAGACTTCTCCACCAGTAGCTAAAAGGAGCAGGCCAGCCAGCACAAAATGAAACCTGTAATGTCCTGGGGGAAGAAATGGGCAGCAAGGAGAGTATTCATATGAATCTAACAGCTTTTTGAAACAAACAGGTGAAAAGAAATAATTCTGGAAAATATAAAAAAAAAAAAAAAGATGCATGTATAAATATATGCAATATCCAATATACCCTAGAGATCTGAGAAACCTAAAAAGGCAATTGGAAAACTGCTATTATCCTTTTGCTGGCCAAGTTAAGCTTAAAGGAATGGCTAGTGGAGATAGTTGATGCAAGGCCCTAATACGGGTCAAGAAAGTTAGCAAGAACATACAAGAAATGAAAAGGAAAGTGTCCTGGTATCTTCCTAATGGATGGAATTGCAGCTTCTTATCCCAAGGCTAGTTAAAAGAAGGATTCCAGAGAGCCCTAGGGAAAGCTGTCCTTTCGTGATCCCCTGTCCATGGGTCCTGAACAACTGAGAGATGTTGACAAACAGATTTTAGTCATGACTGGAAGCTGGCTTTCTGGCTATCCTTTATGGTCATTCACTGTCAGATGGTTAACAGATCAGGGCAAAGCAGGTGACCCAGTGTCTTCCCCTTTTTCTCAACTGGGCAGCCCAAATGGGGTGGTTCTCATGATAGGAACAAAATCATACAACTGGCATTTGAAGACTTGCTGTAATCCTGCTAAGTGACTCCTGAAATGCAACCACAACCCCAGTAAAAGCAAAATCTGCATGCAGACTCTGTGGTCTGGAAATACAAGCCAAGAAGTGCTGTGGATTTCACATGAAGAACTTTGTAATGCATTTAATAACAGTGAAGGCTAAAAACTAGGTGTAAGAGGTTAAGCATGACTCAGACGAGCCTGAGATTTAGGCATGTGGATGAATCAGTAGATGAGACTTTGAAACCAGACCTTACTTCTGAGCTGAGCTCTTGGCTGGAGAAGGTTGGTTGAAAACTTAAACATGGAAATATGGAATGTGTTCCCCATGCCAAAGGTCATGTATGTTCTGGACCACCCTCATCTCTTTGGATGATAGCAACTGAAATACAGCCAAAGGATAGATCTATCATCCAGTGTGTTCAACAGCCTTTTGTACTCAAGGAGAAAGATCACAACCCGGGAGTGACAGTACTTGCTAACTTCTTCCCCTCTCTGTTGTCTGTGGAGCAAGCACCACAGAGGTTTGCTCACCCCAAGGACAGATGATCCATCAAGTTTCTGGTTCCCCTTTCAAGAGCAGAGCATGACAAACTGTGGCTGGAACCAGAGACCCATTTCAACTCCCACAGTGAAATTACAGGATATTAAAAAGATGCTCTCTCAAAGAGCAGAAATCTCTTGTTCTCAGAAGGTAATCTAAGCTATTGGAGGAAAAGTAAATTCCACCAATAAGTGAAAGCTTTGAAGTCAGAATGTAACAATGAGTGCTACATCTCCATGCCCAGTTTGTAAAGACTAATGTTGTATGGAAATATGACCATCAGGACCTTGGTCTAGCTTTCTAGGAGGAAATAATTAGTCAACTAAGGGACTAATCCTTCATTGTTTCTGCTTAGCATTATTAGTGTTTTATGATGTGTATGTGTTTTATGATTTCATGATGTGTAGGTACTGGAAGAAGCATGAGGGATGGTGGTACAAACAAACTGTTTTTTTTAGATAAGTTTCTTGAAGTTAGGATGAATGAATACAATGTTGTCTATAAGGAAAAAGAGGCAAGGAAGTTAAGGAAGAGACACACACTGAAAAAATATTGACAGCAGTTTTTATGTCTGTAGCTTGTTGGCCACATAAGGCAGGCTGCAGGAAAACTGGATGAGGGCTTTGCAATTTAAAGCAATGCCCTTTGGATGTGCATCTAGCCTGGAGCAGCTGGCTAAAACACCCATGTAATCTGGGAAACTGCCTGCTTGGATATTGCCAGATAACTTCGGGGAGATTTCAGACAGTTGCATACATATGTCTACAGTAAATGATCAAAATGGGTCTTTGGAAGTATGGATGTAAATCTTAAAACTCTGGCAAAAGCAAAAAGAGAGGTTAAAAAACCAACCAACCAACCAAACAAACAAACAAACAAAAAAACCCCTTGCTGTTCCAGTAAGTGTTACATTCTATGGAAAGTGCTCACGTAGCTTTTGGAAAAGAGGATGGGATATACTGAGACCTCCCAGTCAGATCACTGACAACACATAGCACAAGATGCTGTTTTGAACACATAAAATAACAAGAAGCAACCAAAGGCTTGTTCATAAAATGTTTCCTCTAGGGTCATCCACAGTACTGCCAACAGTAAAGGAAAAAAGTGTTTTGGAAATCTAGACAGGTAATGTGGATCAAGTAATATAAACAGTGTGTGTGAGTGCACATCTTTCTGGCTGACATATCCATGTCACGTGGAGAAGTGGAAGCCCAAAATAATAAAAAACTTCCAACTATTTTATCTGTAATTTTGGGTGGGAGGGCCTGTTAATCACATAATAGATAGTGTGCTCTATCTCAGATATAGTATTACTTCAAAACAATAGACTTGCACTTTTCTGTCATCAGCCTGCTTTACTCTCAACATGAATGAGCTGCCTCTGATCATGTAAAATCACCTTTTATAATGTATTCTGTACTGATTGTGTAATTAAATGTTTATTTGTGAATATGGAACTAAAAGGGAAAATGACAACATCCATAATGAATTTTACTACACCATCTGCAGAGCAGGTTAAAGAATAGCAAAAAGAAATTGGAATCATTCTTCTGCAAGAAAAAAATGAGTGCTTTACCTTTCAAAGAAGGATGGTGGCTTGAGCAGGAGAAAATGCAGTAGCATATTATCTCTTTATGAGAAGAGCAGATTGCAAGTAATGTCTGGGATTTTAAAGAAAAGTAAAAAGGAAGGAAAATAGTCATGTTCTGGGGACAGAAAGATCCACAGGCACTAGTAACACCACTGTCACCATTGCCTAGTAAAAAATCTGGTGAAGAGCTCAGGTAACTCTGTATTTTCCTTTGTTGTTTAGTCATTTACGGTAAATCAGAATTTCCATTTGTCACCTCCAGTTCTTAAGGCTCTGGGATCCAGGTGATTCTGCATCACACATTGAGATTTTACAAATTATTGTTGTTTAATTAAGGCAGTTATTTTAAATTAATTGGTGCTCACTGTGTAACTGATAAACTAATACAATGAAAATACTGAACATTTCAGAATGGCCATCCATTCTACCAGTTTAGTGGGATACAAAGAAATATTTGCTAAGAGAAAAGTTATTCTAGAAGACACTACTATTTCTATCTGAAATAACATACCAAGTATTTTAGTGAATGGCTGCTACTTGTTTCTTTTCACTACTCAAATCTAAACATGTAAAAATTTGTCTTGGACATTTTTGGCATCCAATTTTTTTGTTGTTTGAAGAATTTTGTTTTAAATTTATTTTTTTGTTGAAGAAGGATAAAGCTTTGGATCATGTCTGCAGACAGAGACACAAAACGAAATCCAATACAATTAATTGAAAAATTGTGATGTTAACGTTGTAAATCAGGTATTTGGATGGAAGGTGCCTTTGGGATTGACTGTCCTATTGTGTGTCATCTGTGAGCACCAAAAGCCATCTCAGTTTTACATAGTACTGAAGACCTGTCCTAATCACATACATAATTCTCCTCTCCTCTCCTCTCCTCTCCTCTCCTCTCCTCTCCTCTCCTCTCCTCTCCTCTCCTCTCCTCTCCTCTCCTCTCCTCTCCTCTCCTCTCCTCTCCTCTCCTCTCCTCTCCTCTCCTCTCCTCTCCTCTCCTCTCCTCTCCTCTCCTCTCCTCTCCTCTCCTCTCCTCTCCTCTCCTCTCCTCTCCTCTCCTCTCCTCTCCTCTCCTCTCCTCTCCTCTCCTCCTTAAACCTTCCTGTTTTTTGTTGTTGTTCTTGTTGTTTTTTTTCCATACCCCCACAACATGCCCCAATTTACACTACATTTTTCCTTCTTTTTCTGTATTGTATGGGCATTACCATTAAAGAAATATCCATTTTCTCTCAGTTTCTAAGCTTTCTCCCATGGTAGTCTCCAGCTGTGAGCTGAAATTGTAGGGAAATTTGGTTCAGCCATTACAGCCATGGTAAAAATACTTTACTCCATGGAGCTTTCTGTACCATTGATTGAGGGAATAAAAGAAAGGGCTATGCTCAGGGCAGAACTCTTCAAATGCTTTAGCTTCCATCTCTAACAAGTCTTTTGTGAGTATGTATTGACTGAATTGAAAAATCAAAAGCCACCAGGTGAATAAAAGATATACACTTCACATTATAAGATCCAACCTAATTTTCAAGTCCCTCTTCTTCCCACCTGTAGTGGCATACCAGTTTGCCAACAGAACATATGCACTTTTTTTTTCAGAAAAAAAAAAAAAAAAAAAAATAAAGTCAGCTTGAGGGCAATTCTGGCAAGAGAAATTACATCCTGAACTTGTTTGCTCTAAAAACTGAAAAAAAGATCTAACGGAATTTGCCAGGCAGCTTTCAGTAGGGACAGTGATAACCCAAGTACACAGCAAGCACCTAAAGTTCATTTTCTTCACTTATCATCTAATACACACTTCATGTGCATTATTTTGTTGTTCTGTGACTCAGAAAAGTATTTGCTTAAAAGTTAAAGCACAATTGATAAATTAATTTAGGCACAGAGTTAGAGCTGTGATCAATCCTACTTAGTAAAGTAGCTTTCCATCTCACCTTTATGGACTTGGGAACTCCACTTCATGCAAAGTTCAGTGTTCCTTAGGGATCTGTAGAAAATCTTTCCTTTCCCCCTTGTAGCCATCTATCTTTTAAGAGTGTAAAGTCTCTAAGAAATGAATTACCATGCAGTTTCTTCATAATGCAAAGAATAGTGGAGACACCAGCCATTAAAGGACTGTTAATAAATAAAGCTACCTTAGCTGGTTTCAAAAATCAAGAATTCACTAACTTTATGAGCAGTAACATTTATGCAGCTTGGCTCTTCACCTTGAATTGTAAATAGATTTTGACTATTACCTCCATACATCATTACCACCCTGTTACAACAGAACATAAAATTGAGGTATATTGAATCACTATTTCTTTTTGATCAGAAAGTAATCATATATTTACTGACTGCAACAGCACTGTTATTAGTGTAAATGAGATAAACGTATACAGCAGTGACAATATGAACCCATAAAACTGGAAATATCCTGGGGAAACTATGCAGTATATGCAGCTATGCAATGTTTTAATGAGCTACCATTAATTGCAATGCTGCTTTCTGTTTTCCAGATAATAGGATGCAACTGAAAGCAATGGCAATATCTCGACCATAGTTGTCAAGTTACGCCAATCAAACAGCAGGGGTATGAGAACAGAAGGATTTCTATCTTATCTGCTAGCTATTTCCAAGGTACCTTTCAGAAAGGAGTCAACACTTAAAGAACAGGCAGTAGCTGAAAGCTGATGGCCACTTCTTGGAAAGAAAACATGCCTACTGTATTATGAGAAGCCATACCTTTAGAAGTAATTGTAGAGAAGACTAACATACAGAAGACTAAAACTGCTCTGTGAGAAAGGTGAAAACTTGACACCATTCTCTATGCAGAATTTTGCTTAATATTAATGTAAGTGTTCTAAAAAATCCTGCGTTGTGTTCTCTAAAGTTCAAATAGAAAAAAACATCCTCAAATGCAATCTGAAATTATAAGAGGATGAGCACAGAAGAAGAAAGCTCTTATTTCCTATGAGTTGCTGTTGTAAATCAAGGTTTTGCTATTTAGTGTGACATGCTTTCACTCCAAAATTTGCTCATGCCTTCATCAGAACAAAACCTAAACCAAAACACAAAATCTGCAAAGATGAAATACAGATTACCTGCACTTATTTTCATCTAATTTCTTATCTTCCTTTTTTTTCTATTTACGTAATCATCTTCTATACGACATGATACATTTTGAATTGAAACAAAAAAGAGCTTTGTGCTGATAAACAGAATGTCATAGTCTATCAAAATGCTTTTACTACTTGATAGAAAAATTTTGTTCAGTTCTTCCATAAGAATTGACACTTTAAAAAGCCACCCATATTATACTAGTAAAGCAGACTCTCAGAGTGTTCTTGAATGATTCTACATTTTATCTGAAGAAAACAGGGGTAATTAATGTGAAGGAAAAAGTTGTTAGACAACTATGCTTTGTCTGGGCAATTAAAAAAATATCTTTTAGCAAAACAGAATTAAACCACTTAGCTTGCTCTTCACTTGAAGATTGAATGCTGTTGATTACTTCTGACCTGCTTTTGCATGTCTTATACTTCTTTCTTCTATTAAGTTATTTTCTTCACTGTTAAGCTTTAGGTAGAGAAGCCAGTCCTGAATAAAAAAAAATAAAAATAAATAAATAAAATCAGTGTTGATTTATTTGGAAAGGAAAGAAGTATAAAAAGAGACTGAGAGAGTTGTGATTGTGCAGCCTGGAGAAAAGAAGACTCTGGGGAATCCTTATAGAAGCCTTCCAGTGCCTAAAGAAGGCCAGCAGGAAAGCTGGGGAAGGACTCTTTGTCAGGGAGTGGAGTGATAAGTCAAGGGGCAATGGCTTTAAACTAAAAGAGGATAGTTTTAGAATAGATGTTGTGATGAAATTCTTTATTCTGAGGGTGGTGAGGAACTGGCACAGGCTGCCTAGAGAAGCTGTGGGTGCCCCATCCTTGGAGGTGTTCAAGGCCAGGCTGGATGGGGCTTTGAGCAACCTGGGCTGGTGGGAGGTGTCCCTACCCATAGCAGGGGGTTGGAATTAGATGGGCTTTAAGGTCCCTTCCAACCCAAACTATTCTGTGATTCTATGATAAGTATATGCACCCCTGGGAGTAAATCTTTGTATATTACAGGTCTGCTGTTGGTGAAGGGCCAAGATAAATTAGAAAACCACTGGTATTATTGCCAGTTAGGGCTGAAGCCCTGTCTGTCTGGAGAGGGAGTGGTGTGGTATCTACAGGTTAAACCCACTCTGGAGATTGAAGCTGTCATGCTGGGTTCACCTGCTTGATCTGCCACAGCCTTGCAGCATGAATCAGAAAAGATTCTGCAAAGGCTTTATTTTTCTTCTAAATGAGCAATAGAGGTTTACACGCTGTAAAAACGCAGCTGTCCTGTATCTTTCTCTTGTCTCACTTCTCCTATAAAATGTGAAAAGCGCTTCCTCACCACCCAGTACTTGCTTACCTTCCAGGGATGTTGTAAGGGGAGCTACACTAAAGATTACAAGGTACAGTATGAAAGGAGTTGCATTAGTACATTAAGAGATAGACAGAGGGATGAATATTATCCCTGAGGAGTAAAAACACCTGCCATTCCCGTGACAGCTACAGAAACTGCTGCAATATATTTAGTAGCTTGCACAATAGAAAATAAAGCTATTAAAGTAGGGGAAGCTGGCCAACAGATAAGCCCAGAGACTGTTCAAATGCAGGTTTTTATTTGTACTTGTTCCTCATTTGACATCTTTGCATTATTGCTTTTTTTTTTTTTTTTAACTTTACAAAGCATAATCGTTCTTTGTTAAATGAATTCTGGACTAGAATGCTGTCTCGCTTTCAAAACATAGTATCCACTCACAGAAATAGGGACTTAGATCCACGTGTTACACAGCACTAACACAAAGTCCAGCTCAGCATCATCAGTGGTGTACTGGTCATGTCACTAGTTTGGGTTATACCTGTCAGATGAATTGGGACTGGTAGTGAAGCTGGTGGGGAAACAGGCAGGTCAGCTGCAGGGTGTCCCCCTGATGCTGGCTAAGCAGGGACCACCACAAAAGCCATGTCAGCTGCCAGGAGCCTCCACAGCTAACGCTGAGGGACCTCTCTTCATTTGGAGTTAGAAGACTGACGTCTGTAGATAGTATTTACAGTGAATTCAGTATTCCTCCTAAATCAACTGGAAGTGGCCTGGAACACAATGTGTGCACTGACCAGTGATTACATTTGTAGAGGGAAAGCTTTTGGAGAGCCCAGGGGCCCAGTACCTGACCCATGTGCTACACAAAGGATCTGAAATGGCCCACACAGTGAACTCCTCTTGAGTGAATGAGGGTTTTTCACAGATATTATTTTGTGTCTACTGGAATGAAAACATTTGAGAGAATCACAGACTGTTGGCAGTGAATGTATTCATTCACTTCTAGAAAGGAAATTAAAGCAATTTTTTCCTTGGTTTGGTAGTTCCTTAGTAATAACCACAGTTTCCTGATATCTGCCCTTATTCTCTTTTTCCCCATCCCTGAGAAGAGCAGATCTAATGTCAGAGTTATTTACAAGTGTATACAGACACATCATAGCATCCTGGAGAGAGACTGGAGGAAGTGCAGAGCTCAGTGATTCACCAGTCCTGTCTCTAGAGTCTGTCACATCTATTCTGAACAGATATTCTATATAACAGGTACGGTATCAGATCATAAAAAGTATGTCCTTTATATCATAGCTCCCATGCATTGCTTTTCATTATTACAGTGTTTCACACAGTGGAGACTCGAGTGATACTCAATAAATTCCAACAACAGGAGTACATTTCAAGCTCCAAGCAATATTTAGAGATCATCATTTTAATGAAAAGTAGGTAATTTAAACGAACGACATTTTATGCTTGCAAACGCCACATTGTGAAGAGTAGTGATGTTTAATATGTACTGTGCCTTGTCTTTCAGGACAATATACAGCTGCATATATCCACATTAAAGACATGAAAAAAACATCCCAAGTCACCATCATTTCACAGCCTGCAATAACAAGCACCCACCCAGCTATTGACCACAGTCCGCAAGCAAAATCGGTAAGGAGCATTTTACACTACATCCCCTGGGCTGATAGATTTGTATGGCATAAGTAATAGACATTGACATCTCTTATGTCATCTTTCTTAGTGTAAATCAGAGTTTAAATTGTGCACTAAAAGCCAATTAAAACATATTCCAAAGCCTACTTTCTTCCTTTTTTTTTTTTTTTTTTTTTTTTCTGATAAAAATATGCACCATGATATCTGATATCAAATAACTATGTACAGTCCTAACAGAATGGGAAGATACTTCTGCTCCTACTGTTTCATAGCCTTGGACTGGAGGTGGACTTCAGATACACTTTGATGCTTCTAGCACTTCAGTTCAGATCAGGAGAGTTCTTCTGAAGTGAATATTCCCATTGTTCCCACTTATGCATACTATAGTTTGCATTGCAGAGCAGCCTTGGAGCAGGCAAAAAAAAGTCCCTTCAGAGAAAACTAAAACAGCAGCAGAGCGTCAGGCAAATGTCTAGTGCATCCCAAATGCTAGTGGGTCTTCTGGTCTTGATATTCAGTTTTTCATTATTCTTTATCCACCTGTTGAAGATTGGTCTTTCTGTTTTCCTAAAACATGCTCATTACCAAGGAGCTCTATGGGGTGCTGAGGGCATGTGTGCAAGCTCTGTGCCCTGGAGGGGGACAAATGCTCACTGCAGCACTTATATCTTTTGGATGTCCCAGCTCAGTCCCAGGATCCTGGCACAACTATGTTAATTTAAATACTTTTTACATGCTATGTTTTAAGTCTGGCTTTTGCACAAAAGCTACCTTAGCTTTTGGGGCCAGCTATGCTTGGAGCTTACTGCGCTGACTATGGGGACAAGAAAGGTATTAGAATATGTCAAACTGGCTGTAGGTTTACAACTGCTAAAGTTGATTTAAATAGTCAGCAGTGGAAAAGGAAAGTGATAATCACTGTGAGCTGGCACTCACCTGTTCCTTTCCTTCTGTACTTACATGTAGATTGGCTTCAATATGTAGGAACTGATTTGAATTCGTAAGCTAAGACCTCTGGTTTCATGAAGGAAAACAAATAAAATACGAGGTCTTTTTATAACACAAATGATTTTGTACCTCCTTACCTACTACACGGAGCAGTAAAAACATCTTGGTTTGTATCTACAGACATGAGCTTCAACTTCACTCCAGACTCTGCTTAAAAACTAGGTTGACCTTGAAGGAAAACAACGGGAGTTTAAGTTTACCAGTGTCATGCTAGCCACACATATCTCTATTGATTAGAGAAGTGGTGCAATGTGCCCATTTTGGGGCTCCCCAGTACAAAAAATACACTGATAGGTAGGGTTAAGTTTAGCAGAAAGCCATTAAAATGACAAAGGGTTACAGCGTGTGATATATGGGGAGAGATTGTATGAGGTGGGTTTACTCAGCCTTAAGAAAAGAAGTCTAGGAAGGATTCTTATTTTTGTCTTCAACTCCTGACTAGAAGTTTACAGAAAAGACAGAGCTGACTCTTGTCAGAAAAGCATGGCTAAAAGACAAATTGCAAGAGTCACGAGTTGTTGCAAGAGAAACTGTTTGGATTTTGTTTTGTTCTGTTTTATTATTTATTTTATTTTATTTTATTTTATTTTATTTTATTTTATTTTATTTTATTTTATTTTATTTTATTTTATTTTATTTTATTTTATTTTATTTTATTTTATTTTATTTTATTTTATTTTATTTTTTAATTTAATTTAATTTTATTTATTATGGAGGTGGTTAACCACTGGAATAGGACACCAGAGAAGAAATGAAATCTTCATCCTTGGATATGCTGAAAACCTTACTTGTAAAAGCCCTGAGCAATCTGATCTAACATGACAGTTGAATCTACCTTGAAACTTGGACCTACCTTGAGCAGAAGATTAGATCAGAAGGCCACCAGAGATCCCTTCCAGGCTAAACTATTTTATGATTTATTTATTTTATTTTTGCTTCTACTTTTCTTTACAATCCTAGACCAAGGAAGCAACTGGGTTGAGGAGCTGCCTAGCATTAGGTGGATT
>NC_139046.1:9432991-9454286 GCF_965140915.1 Aythya marila | reverse complement strand
TAACCATGTCTTTGGAAGAGAAGGGTTGGAGAGAGTCTTGATGCTGTGCCAGCACTGCTCAGCAATAGATAAAACTTCAGTGTGATATCAGGGCTGTTTTAGCTACAAGAACAGAGGACAGAACTATATATGGGCTTCTGTGAGGAAAGTTAACTCCATTCCAGCCAGACCCAGTCCACTTCCCAAAAACAAGAAACATAGTCTCTGAAGCCGACATTCAACAAGCATTAACAGAAAAAATGTGGAAGAAAAGCAAATAGGTATGAATAATAAATAGAAGCACAACTGTACCTGCATGCACCATGAAATACAGCTGCTGCAGTCATTTCAGATTCTCCAAGACACCCGTACAAGCAATTACTGGAAACACAACATGCTGTCCAAAATAATTGATATGGCTGTTGTGTCTCCCTCATGCACTAACCTACCACAAGGAAAGGGGGTTTGGAGGACAGATTTGCTGATTCTGCTGTTGTTTGTTTAATGACATTGTTTGGCACCTATCCCTGGTTTACTAAGTGGACTCAAGATATTATTTTGCAGCTCATGAGTAAAACCAGGCAGAACAGAGGAAAATTTATATTTTATTACTTTGTGTGTGTATGTGTCTGCACTGCTGTCACTCTGTGATGAACGCCTCGCCATGTTCATACAACATTTGTATCCCCAAGGACTGCAAGGTGGTTGTCATTCATAAACCTCTTTCCCTGTGCTATACCTCACATGAGGCCACTTCCATCCTGTCTGGAGCAAAAGGGCTCAGTCACAGCAGAAACCTGTGACACTCATCACTGAACACAGAGGTGATTGCTGCTGTCTTGTGCCCTCCTTTGTACCAAACCCACAGCCTATCCCTACACCTGAAAAAAAGAGGTCTTTTTCTACAAGCCACTGAATGACCAAATTTGTACGGTAATTCCCCCTTCCAGACCTGTAGTTTTCTCTATCAGGTGCTGAGGTGACAACGAGTGTCCTTTTAAAGTTGCTATATTGAACACCTTTTTAACATGCTGTATAAGACAGCAAGGGCAAATGAATACATTTCTTTCTCAAACATTGTAAACACTGAGAGATAGCTATGAGACTTTCAGCAATTGTAGTTCTTTGACATCACTCTTAATTAAAATATATAAGCAAACTTTGGAAGTTTATGAGGATTTGTTTCAAGACAGAGTCAAGAAATGATTTCTGGTTTCCTTCTCTTTCAGTCTGACTTCAAATCATGGTTGCAGTGCTCTTTATGACATGCCTTAATTTAGCTTTGCACCAGTTGATTCCAAATCCTTAATTAACCTTTTTCATGTCTCCAATTTTTACAATATGCAGGATTTTACATTACAATAATAGTAATAATAACAAGAAGAAGAAGAAGAAGAAAATAATTCAAGCCATTAATGAATTATTAGTCCAACTAGTAGTAAAAATGTAATAATGATTGTACATACCAAGATATGCTGTGGGACTGTTGCATAAGTGTATTCTACCAGCTCACAGAAACAAAATATTCAAGAAATAAGGACATCCCTGCATCTTGTGTAGTCCCAGGTATGTCCTATTACTAGAGTAAAGTGACATTATGATGCAAATAAATTTTTAGTAATTTGTAATTCCACTTGTAATTCTATCCATTTGTAATTCTAACACTTCTGAACAGGTTTTGGCAAACAGCAAGCATTGTAGACTCTTTAATGCCCAACTGGCTGAAGGAAATGGAGTTCTTCAACCCGGAGAAAAGAAGGCTTTATAAGAGGGAGACCTCACAGAAGCTTTCCAGTGCCCAAAGAAGGCCCACAGGAAAGCTGGGGAAGGACTCTTTTTCAAGGAGTGGAGTGATAGGACAAAGAGTAGTGGCTTTAAAATAAAATGGGTAGATTTAGATTAGACATCAGGAAGGAATTCTTCACCCAGAGTGTGGTGAGCCACTGGCATAGGCTGCCCAGAGAAGCTGTGATTGCCCCATCCCTGAAGGTGTTCAAGGCCAGGCTGGATGGAGCTTTGGGCAACCTGGTCTAGTGGGAGGTATCCCTGCTTATGGCAGGGGGTTGGAATTAGATGGGCTTTACAGTCCCTTCCAACTCAAACCGTTCTACTATTCTAACTGATTTTCTCCTTGTTTTAAGAATGGTTTCTAGTTAAGACTGAATGTTGCATGCTCTGTAGCCTCAGGAAGAGGAAACATCCTAGTTTGCCTAGCTTGAACTGATGTGCCTGTTGAATCAAACAAAAACAAGTTAGGTCCTGGCTAGAAGACAGATACTGTTGACTTTTCAAGCTCATGGTAAACTGAGAGAAAACACTGTGTCACTGTCAGCTCAGTATTAATTAATTAATTTATTATTATTTACATCAGGGTGATAAACAGTCTAAGACACATTCAATCTTCCACCTAAATTTCTGTCCACTTATGTGTGCACTCTTTGGCACAATAGTTAGCTGCTTTGCATTCAGCAATGATTTTATTTCTTTGTATCCTTGATACATTAAAGTAGCGTATCCATTTGGGGAAAAATGAGGCGAATATAGGAAGTTTGTGGAAAAGAGAGACTAATCAGTTTTATTTCTCCCACACCACTGACACAGCCATCATGTCTGCTTATCATTCTACATGGAAAAATACATAGATTTTATTTCTAAGGAGTAAAGACTGTCCATGAGTTTATTTCTTCTAAAACCTTTTATCCCCTCCACTATCTGGCTAATATCCAACATGCTTCTCATTTAAGATGGTGCTTTCTACAAGTATAGATTAGAAGGGAAAAAAAAAAAAAAAAGAAAAAAAAAAGAAAAAAACCACAACCACCTCTTTTAAAGCATAGATTGAATAGAGTTACAACATTTGATTGTTCTGGGTGACGAATCCTATTAAGGCTGATTAAGCATCTAGGCGGCTTTGCACTTATTTGATATGACATTCAGTACCTGGGATGTGGCAATCTGATGCAACACATCGCTGCTCACTGACAAACCACCAGAAGCACAGATACAACTGAGGTAATGTGGTTATATTTGGATCACTTTTTAAAAGGAGTTTTGAAGTTTTCATTTCTTTTCCACTGGTATTTTGCCAATGATTCCAAAAGGTTGAACCATCAACTGGCTGTATTCACCTGCCTCACTTCCTATTCAAAGTGGTCTTGAATTTAACTCTTGCCATGCCAGACTTCACACTAAGCCTTGCTTTTGTGCTGTAACACTTATTAGACAGAAATTACTAGCTAGTTCTGCCTATTTAGGCACATGAGGGAAAATGTAGCTTTACCTTACCACTGGGCAACCCAAAAAGAATGTGATGAAAATAGCAGCTAACAAAGATCCCAGCACAAGGATGATCTGCACATACTGGAAAGAGTCCAACATAGGGCTACCAAGATGATTAAGGGACAAGATCATCTCTCCTCTAAGGAAAGTCTGAAAGAGTTGGGCCTGTCAGCCTTGAGAAGAGAATTATCAGGGGGATCATATCAATGTGTATGGATACCTGAAGGAAGGACATGAAGAAGGTGGTGCCATACTGTTTTCATTGGTGCCCAGTTCCAGGACAAAGGGAAATTGGCACAAAGTGGAATCAACGCAAGAGGTTTCATCTAAACATCAGGAAGCACTTCTGTACTGTATGGGTAATGGAGAACTGGTATGCGATGCTCAGAGAGGTTGTGGAGTTTCCTTCCATGGAGATCTTCAAAAGTCCGCTGTATATGCTCCTGGACAACTTGTTCTGAGTGTCCCTGCTTGAGCAGAGGGGTTGGACCAGATGACCTATGGAAGTCCCTTCCAACCTTAACCGTTTTGTGATTTTGTGATTCTGCAATTTGAGCACACCCATAACTGCAGATATGGAGTGGGTTACCACCCATCAGCTGGGAATTATAGATATCATTGAAGGAGATTCATGTCATATTTTCCTTTGTCATTGGGGCAGGTTAGAGGGACACACATCAAGATTTGCAGATTTTGGCAATCTGTCCTGCAGCCCCAGAACACTGGGATTCTCATTCATCTGAGAGTATTTGCATTGACTTCACTGGGATCTGGATGTGTCCCAAACTGTTAATGAAGAGTTTGAAAGCCTCTCAAACAAGGCCTTTTATGCTCCAGTTTTTGGTTGCATCACAACAGGCATACACAGAAACTTCCTTTCTTCCGTTCTTCCAAAAACTTTATTTTCCTGTAAAAATATTAACAGTAAATTTGTTATTTTTCCTAAAATTGCAAAGCTAGCCTTCATGTGAAGAAATGTGCAAAGTTTAGAACTTCTGAAATTGTTTTTTCAGAACACGGCAGTGTCAATGGCAACAGATCATCCACAGGAAGAACCCTGGAAAAATAGTGGCAACTTAAGTGTTGTTGTCAAACTTCTTCAGTCCATTGAGCTGTGCAATTTCACATATAATCCCCAGTACACTTTACATAAGAGGGAAGTACCTAGGCAAGGAATGGTAAATATAAATCAACAGATATTGATATTCCTTTCAGACACACTTAATATCAAGAGCATCAGAGTGTTTATGCTTATGCATTTAGGATAATATCCACCTGAATATATGTGGCTGGCAGTAACTACAGGATACAGACTGACAGATTTGGCATTGAAGAATTTTCCCTATTTAAAAATGATAACAGCAAAGGTTAGCATTAAGGTTGTTTTTCTCTTCATTTATTTCTCGATTCTTCTTTGTTTGTTTGTGTCTCTTCTCATTTTCACTAATTTGGAGAGATGAACACACTGCACTGCTGTCACTGTCTGGCCTAATGATGTTGTTTGCATTTTTGTAGAGGTTACATAGCACTTTTTCCCCCTTTTCTCTTTGATCTGCATAGTTCTTATCATGTAACAGAAGGGACTCAGAACTGATATGCCAAGATGTAGAGATACGCCAAATTTCCACTTTCAGTCTTCAGTAATGGCCTTGTTTGTGGAGGGCAGAAGACTATAAAGGATCATGTATGCTACTAAAGGAGTTAGTATTCCTTATTATAAACACAGTAGGCTGTTTTTTGCTACAAATGTTCCTAGTCATTAATACTGTTTTCTTTTTCTGAAAATATAAAATGCTCATTGCTCCTGCCTACAGTATGAGACATGAACTAATGATGCTTTGCAAAGAAGTTCAATCTTGCTGACACAGGAGTGATCCTAACTTAACAATATGTCAGATTCAAAGTTATCTTTACTGACATTTCCAAGAGTCGCTACTGGCAATTGCATTCTGGACGTGATTCACTTACAGTTCTTCAAAATGCTGATTAAAATAAAGATACTGGATTAGAAAGGCAATCCAAAGAGAAGATTCTTTCTACTTTTAAATACATACTTAAATGATGCTAATGGAGATACAATTCTCGAAAGCTGATCTGAATATGGCCCTAAGCATTTTTAACAGCTACATACCAAGTCAAGGATTGATCCTTTATACTCTGTGCATCCAGTCCTCCCACACAGCTGCCTCTTTCATGAAAGGATAATCATATGAGGAGAGGAACAGCCCAAGTGCTCAGGGTTACAGCCGTGGGAGGCAGTAGCCAACCCTGAACTAATATTAAGTTTGGATAGTTTCTAAATCTACCATTTCTATAGATCACCTGAATAATAGGCTTTCCTCATTAAGTGCTGTCATATATCTAACTTGTACTGATGTCTTATTGTGTAGGAGTGGATATGAAGCAGAATTTATTTTCATTTGTGATCTAAACTGGATTTGAATCCAAATCTATGACAGTTACACAGATTAACCACAAAATGCCCTCTAGCCCTGTTGAATACATGCTTTCAAAGATTATGTCAGGATCATTTCTATTTACTGGAAACTGATGAATATAATGCTAGAGGATGGGTGGATATTTTATATGTCACACAGCAGGTTACTATCAATACTTAAAACTGGAATTGAGAGATAATACTAGAGGCTTCACTGAAATTCAGAATGAGGTAAATGAATAGAAATTACATTTTTCAGAAAATAACAAAGGCTACAGGATTCTTTTTGAGCTCATTGTAGTTATATACTGCTGAATGCCTTTGACATTGGAAAAACTCTACTGGATATACATGGTTGTAACTGATATCCAAATTGATCACTTAATAGTAATAATACAGTATGACAATGTGCAAGGACATGATTATGATAATTTGGGGCCTTTCCATGGCTGTTCCCACCCCCTAAAAAAAATAAAAAGAAAAATCAAAGCCAGATTTTCCCAGAAAGCAACACAGACAATATAAAACTTTTCAGGAAAATTCATAACTAGACAGTGATTCATCATTTTTAAACATTAACATCTTTTCATTTAAGCTTTTTCTTCCCCCTCACCACCTTCCCCATTGGAAATATTCATAATGTGCTGGTTTTGGTGCTTTCCCAAAGTAGACAGTACTTGAATATCTTTTCCCATAGCATTAAGTGGCATATGCTGAAACAGCTGCTGAAACTTGTTTCACCATAGTGCATTAAGCATTCTCTACCATTCCAATAACTAGCTTTAGCAGGATAGAAAGGCACATGGAATACTGAACTGTGGCGACTGCAAACACAACCTTGGTCCCACTGTCTTTTTTTTGTTGTCTGTATGGATGGACTGGGGTGTGTAAAGCATCAGCACCCAGCAAGCAAAGGAAGGATCCTGCCCAACAGGAATAGCCACCTCCCACACTCCATGAATTGGACTTGTGTTGACAAATTTCTTGGTGCTTCAGTTCTTCCCCTTCCAAGCAGTGTTTCTGTAGCTGAAAAAATCTGGCACCTTATCTTTGGGTGAAACACATTAAGAAGAATTCATCTGGCTTCAGGACCCATCCTTGGCAGCTCAGGTTTGTAACTTCTACAGGAAAGGGATACATTCTCTGCTCCCTCATTGCAACTAGCCTACCATCATCACCAGTATCAAGTATTTCAGATACAATTCAGCTTGCTGAAATCTAGGTTGCTGAAATAATGATGTCTGACCCAAGCTTGTCATCCTGAGCTCTCACTGTAGTCAGATGAGACAGGCTCAATGAATTTAGGAGAGTTAAGGTGTGATTTGTATGATGAGACGTAGGTGCCTTCTTTGGGATGAGCTGATTCAGTGGCTGTCCTTGTTGACAGAGTTGACTAGATGGTACCTCAGACAACCCGCTGTGATATAGATAGCTGTATTATAGACACCAACTTATGGATGAGCATAATCTTGTCCTTTTGTGACAGCAGAATGTAGAAAGCATGGTAGAGCTTCATGGGAGTCCTAAAAACAGCAATACCCTTTATCTTGTTTTCATTTGGAGATCACAGCTTTTTGGCTCAGGAGTTTTTGATTTTAAACCTGTTACAAAACAACTGTCCCTTGGTCAGAACCCACTACATTTCTTATAGCAAAAATCAACAAGAATTGTCTTTAAATAAAAACCTTTCTCCTTCATGGTATAATTCAGTACAAGTGATTTTCCCTTCCCTCACTTCTAAAACCCTCTATTCAACTACCCACAGATAGCAGAGACCATCTAGATGTCACCCTATGAATTCTGCTCTATAGGACTCTCCTCCTTGTCACGGTGTGGAATCTCATACACCCTCCTACAGTAAGGAATACTTTGCCCTTAAGGAGAAACCATGGGGTCTTTTACTCACCGAGTGTTTCCCTTGCAGCCAAGATGAACAATAGTGCAATAATATTTATTTTGTCATTAGAGTGCTAAAAAATTACGTTCATTCAAGTATAGTAATTTCCTCATCCTCTGCAAAATCCTGGGACTGATAATAATATTTTCTACTGGGTTTAGAAATAAATTAGTTGCCTCTGAATGAAGCATGTCTCTGACTGATCTCTACTAGAGCAAGATTTACCTGGAGATTTATTGCAGCTTTGCCTTTTTGTTTCCCCATGGGAAAGTTCACAAATGATGCAGCAATCTTGTTCCAGTAATACTGTGCTTAAATACATTTCATGGATTATTTGGTATTCAGGACGTTCTTTCTGTGTGAAGAGAAAAAATAGCCAATTGGTAAAACCAGGCTGAGATTTTCAAATAGTATGACAGTGAATGTTTAACAAAACAAATGTTGCTTGCATCTCATTCAGACAATAACCACCCAGAAAATACTTGCACTGAAGTAAATGCCTTACTGTGAGGATGGCAAAGCAATAGAAAAGGGTGAATAGAATCTCAGCACCTTTCTGTGAGGAACAGATATTTACAGATATTTATTGGTAAACAATTTGAATCATGCTAGTTGTGTGAGTTAACCCAAGCCATGATGGAATCATAAATATGTGCAAGAATCCCAGTTCCTCATTCTCTGCTTCAATAGGTTGCTTTTCTGATTTCTGGCCCCTCTGGGAAGATGAAATTGAGGACACACCTACAGCACCTGGCAGTAGGAGAATGGCAAACAGACCCAGCCCACCATTTGCCCACCTGCTACTGTGACCATTGCCCCAGCAGCAGCTCAGCTGCGCCATCATGGTGCTGAGCACCAGCTATCAACCTCTCAGCAAATCTTATGGTTCGGGGATTGCCGCTTGACACAAATGCTGTCTCTACCATTGCTGCTGCTACCTTGGAGACTTCTGGTTTGCACTGCAGGCTTAATTTCAGAGGAGTCTGCATGTTTCTTTATCCAAGCTGTGTCTATCTCCACATCAAGGATAAAATGTATGTGAAGACTTGCCACTCTCTGTGGCTGTACATAGATAATGGTATGGTCAGTTCCCAAACAGGGCACACTTTCCAGTCTTTGATGATTATATTTGCTGTAATGTGATTAGGCAAGAGTGCAATTTTAAAATCTGACTACAGCTGGAGCCAGTGGAGATACTTTTGGATACTAAGCCTTCACCAGCTGGACTATTTATTCTGAAGGACCAAAAGAAATGAATTTCAAGTGCAATAATTCCTGGGGGGAGGGGGCTGATTGAGCGACAAACCCAATGCCCCAGCTTCAGAGTCAATGAGCCCAAACAAATCAAGTCTGCTGGCTTTGGTTTCCTGAAGGATTCCAGCTAAAACTGATGGTTTGTGCATGGCTTTTATCCTGGTCCTTTCCATCTCCCAGTTTCTGTTTCATTTATTAGTTTCCTTTCTGTATTTTAAGTAGCTTTAAACTGTAATGCTGCTGGTGGAAAAAAAAAAAAAAAAAAAAAAAGACTAGTCCACAGAGAATAGTTTTCATGTATAACTTCTGTTCTGTTGGGTCTACATGGGGGCATTAGGCTCTTTAACACGAAAATGCTGATACCTTTGGAAGAGTGGAACCATTGCTCTCTCTGAAATACAAAGGGCCTGATCCCAATCTTATTTATAATGAAGCAAACTAATAGTGACTGACAGGAACTCAGGAACTACTGCACCATTTCAAGCCAGGAATTTAACTCTCGCAGGGCCATCTATGACCCTGGCCAGTAGCAGTTACATTAAAGTACGTGACAAGAAAACTTTAGTAACAATTGTGGCATGACCTGCCTAGAGAGAAGATTTTTTCTTCACCTCCAGTTCAAAGGCTGGTTTATGTCTTGCAATATGAGCATCTGTGTCCATCTCTAAAGGCTCAGATAGGTTACTTTAAGTCATTGTCATTTTAACTTCACTTTCTTATGTACAGATTTTTCAGTTTCAATGAAATCACGGTATTACACCATCGTAGTGGCCATAAAAGCCAGTATTAATCTCATGAGCCTGACAAAACTGTGTATGACCTGACATGAGATCTAAATGGAAAAGTAAACAACAGACTTCCAGGAAAGAAAGCATGCCCTTATTCACTCCCTAGGTTAGGCAGACTTTGTTTTACACGTGCATAGGGACACACTTGTGTACACAGAAAGATTGATCCTACAGTGAACATCTGGAATTCATGCAAATCCCTCCCCAATCAAACACTAAAACCTCTGTTTTATAGCATTCCACCAGCTGTGTTAAAACACTTCTGACATCATACCTGCACTCCAGCTGCCCTTGTACCCACAGGTCTCTTCTTCCCAGAGACACTTTCTCTCTTTACCGAGGAAATCTGAAGGAAGAAAAAGAAAGAGGAACATCCACCTGCACAAAGATAAACCAAGGTGATCATAAAAACATGTTCCCTCATGAGCAGCTGGGGAAATTCACATACATATCATGGTGATTTGCTTGAACATGAGAATGAGAATGATCTGCATGAACATTTCCTTGAGTTTCACACCATGTGGATTTAAAATGAGTTTAGTTCTGTGACTGCCAATGAATTATTCCTGATGCTGAGACAGCATCTTGGGAGAACCTTGTTCCTTTCACAAGGCATCCTAACCAGCAATGACAAATAAAAAATGACTCTGTCTGAGTCTTCTTCAGCTTAATTCCTCACTCTTTTCCCAGTGATCCTCTAACTTTGCTGTCTTGATATGTTGCAGAGGGTGTGTGCCCCAGTGGGAGAACTGCTTATCCAGTACTCAGGGATGGAGAGAAAACAATGCAGAGTGGAATGGAGCATATTCTGGGCAAGTAATCTGGAAACGGGCCTGAGAATGCTACTGCTTTCATGTGGCATTTGTGTTTTTCACTGAGTTTGTCCAATTCAAAGCAATAAACAATCTGTTAGGTAGGAAAAAAAAAAGAGTATTATTTTTAGCCTATTTTGCAATAGATGGAAATGTTGCAGACTTATTAGAAAAGAATGGAAAATAGAAACTGGAGACTGCAAAAAACTGTTAAGTGGAGGAGAATGACAAATGCATAGCCTGCAGAATTAAGGCTAATAAGAATAAAAGAACAAAAGAAATACCAATAATGGTACTGGTAATTCACTAGATAGAAATGAGAGAAGGGATACATCTTTATTTCTAGGTATGGGAAGAAACCAGATCCTCCGATAATCTTATCCAATGAGGAAGAACACATTTTCTGCCAATTAGGAAAAAATACATAAATTAAAGTTGAATACATGGATATCTTGTACGCAAAAGTCTTAAAAGAGCTGTCTGAGGAGCTTGTTATATTGTTGATTGAGAAGATCCAGAAGGCAGAAGGGAAACTAATGCTGATCTACTACGTAGAATGGAGTAGGTGATATGACCCTGACATTCTTCCCAAGAAAAATAATGGCTGGCCAGTATTGGTTTCAATTAACTTAGAAAGAAAGGAGGCTAAAATAACAAGGCTGAGTTAGAAGGAAATGAGTCTTGTCAAAATGACTACAAGCTTGTGACTCTATAAACTTGCTTGATAAAGATCACAATGTCCAGATATTCAAAGGACTGTAGTTTAGCTACAGGTCCCTCAGTAACACAGCCAAACTTGTTACAGTGGTTATGACCTGACTGTGATTGTCCATTCCCTAACATGGCTGCGTCATTACTTGGTTGTGTATCCGGTACTTAGGCTTCATAAGGCATTTATCTTGGGATGCATGCCATTTGCTAAGTGAAAAGAATGATTAAAATCCACCTGACACACCTAAAATGGATATAAATGGATGTCTCACAATATGATTATAGATGAGATCACTACAAAGTACATGAATTTCTGCTGAGAAGCTGCTGAGAGCTGTTCATCTTCCTAAACTCTTGAACATTGTTGATGATCTGAAGGAAAACTTAAAATCATTTCTGATAGAATTTGCAGATGATATGTAGTACAGGGACATGACAAATAACAAAGAAGACAAATCACTGATAGGGAGTGATCTGGATAGCCGGATAAGTGGATTACTGCAAAAGCTGTGTTTTGATACAGATAACAAGCTAACCAGACATTCAGGAGTGAAGAATGTAGGTTCTGCTTTAACACTGGGAATTAGTCTTAAAAATGACTCTATGAACCTGATAAATGATCATCTGACATCAGGAGAGGCTGTGGCAAAAGGGACAAAGCAGTTCCTCTGTGAGTGCATAGAGTAACTGGAGATTACTGGAATATTATGTATACCCTTGTGAACCAGGTGGAGACTAGATACATTCACATCTGAAGTAAAGGATATGATGAGAGTGAATTATTCACTGTAACAACTTGCAAGGTTGATTTTTTAGCTCTTTGTCACTAAAAATATATAACCATATTTTTCTAAAGGGGTAGGTCAAACAAGAAGTCCCTTGGTCAGTATTCTGCTCAAGGCCAGACTGTAAAATGCCTTTTGATTCATAATCTAGGAAGTCTGCTTGGGGGTGTTAGATGCTTTTTCTCTTAAAATATTAAATTAGACCAATTCCTGTCTACAAAAGTGAACACCATTTCTGAAATTCAATCAAATTGCTTCAACTATCATATAATATAAAAGGCACTGTTCAAAACTCATGGGAGTTAGAAAGAAGTCTTCCATCTTCTTCACTGCACTATGATGGGCCTGTCTTTTAAGTGTAATCCCAGGGACAGTACTTTCAGCAGACCTCCTGGAAAATATCAACATAGCCTTGTGGACTCCTCCAAATGCAACTCCATGTCACTGAGATACAACTGTATCTTGAGTTTGTGATGGTTTTTGATGTAAACAAAGTCCTCAGCTGAATTACAGAGCAGTATTTGCTTCAGCATTTTCTGCGATCTTGCATTTATGATTTTGTACCATTTTCTTACACCACTGAAGTGTAAATTTCATGAATAAATTCTATTATCTCTGAACTTCACTGCTTAACAAAGGAGCACATATATGTTTTCAAAATAGTTAAATTCATTCTTCTCGCATATCACAAGACGTGCGTGAAGAATCCATACTGAATAATTTACTCAGTAAAATTATAGTTTGTAAGGTGACTTTTTAAAATAAAGACCTAAGTTATTTGCTATTGCCAGATGAATCTTTTTAGTACAAAATTGGCACGCATAACTGCTACACAACTTATTTCCTCTGAGTCTTCATGCAAGCATTCAATATTGGCACTGTAGGACTGATCACTTAATTGTTGATTGTCTCTCTTCTCTCATTAGATTCCTACCCACAACCCCCTCTCCGTTCCCTACAAACATGAAGTCTTAATGCTTCTTGCTCTCTGTGTAAAATATTCAGATTGCTGAGTCCATCCTCTGATCTTTCAGACATGGCTCAGGTTAAATTCTGAGGGTTAGCCCACCCCACTACATGGTTGTTGCAGAATCTGCTTTCCTGGATAGATGAGAAATTCTAAGTTTGTAATCTAGCTTTCTACTTTTAGGCTTCTTGTTTCAGTTTCATGGTTATAGTTCTTGCACAAACACTGTCTTTCACCTTAAGTCAATCCCTTTCTTTCCCAGTATTTACTCCTCCAATATTTTTACAGCGAACAAGCCTACTTATTTCTTAGGTAGCTAGATTAAATTTCTCCCTTACCCATAACTCACAGATTTTATTCCAGATGAAATTTTAATATTTGTTTGTAAAATAAAAACACTGCCCAGTCTTTAAGAACCCTGCCTGATTGCATTTATTGATTCACAGCTGCATTACATGAAGGCCTGTATGGTTATTAATGACAGACATGTCTAAGAGAGATAATGGTTAGGTGCAGTACCTTGCTTTAATTAATCTGATGACAAAACTAGCTTAAGAGATTTTTAGCATTTTAGACAATTATTTTTCAGTTTTTGTTTTGTTTTGTTTTGTTTGTGTTTTTTTTTTTTTTTTAATTATTATTTTATCTTATTTTTTAGGAATGCTGACACAGACTTCTTGCTTCATGTAGCCCTGTGCAGACTTGCAAGTTGGACTTGATGCTTCTTGTGGGTCCCTTCCAACTCGGGATATTCTCTGATTCTATTCTATGTTTATTGCTGCTATTTCATGCCAGGAGAAGTACTCTAGTGCTCAACAGTTACCATTTTTAACAGCTCTGTGACATGGTTTCTTCTTATGGATCCTTCCTACCATTGCATCTTTTTCCCACTTCTGCAGTTTCTTGATAAGGAGCTCCCAGATCATTGTAGAAATTCATCTGACTTATCCTTCAACATAGGGATTTGCACTTTGTATTTATGCATTTTGTCATGTTTTCTGATGGATTTGAGTATGTTCTGCAGACCACACAAATCTCCTGTCTGGTATTATATGTCACCCCAACAGCAACGAATATCATAAGCTTGGTTTTAATTCTATGCCAACAGATACAAAGAAAACATCAATCAGATCAGCCCCCAAATTTTTCTTTCAGCATTTTTTCATCAGTACAGTAGTTCCCATCTCAACAAAAATGGCTCAGTCTCTCTTTTGGCCTCTTCTTTGTCCACATTCTAATTTCTTTATTAATACCTCATCTTTTTCACTTCGTTTTCATGTGGTACTATAAAAATACTCTGTGAAAGTGAACTCAGATATGCAAATTTTCTCAGAAACTGAGCAACCAAATAGACAGACGATCAGGAATACCACTGAACAATATTGTCTGAAACAACACTATTTTAAAATGGTCTGGGAAAATGTTCAAATTTATTGAAACTCTTAGTTCTTTACTACTTGGGTTGACCATACAAACTAAGTCTGTTGGAAAAACTGCTTCCCACACAGTCTATACTGTTTTCTGTTTTCAAGTGTTCCTTGATTCTTGTGCCTGGTACTAGACCCAATGAATCCTCTTTATGTTTAGTGACTGACTAAAATTACAAGACACCTAATGTGAGCAGAGCGGTAACTGCAGTGAAAATGAGCTTCTTCTCTCACTAGCAAATTGCTAAATAATACTCATGAAATTTGGGGAAAATAACAGCCTTCACAGAATTGTTTTAAGTGAAAACAGCAGCAATGCCCTTTCCCAGGGCTTTGACAGCACTCTTAAGCTTTTCTGGTCTTGACTTCATTTCCCTTTAGGCATACACTTAACCATGGGGCCAAGAGATTCCCTCTAAGCTCCTGAATTGACTCCGAGTTTACAGCTATTCATTAACCTATGGTTTAAACCTTCCATCTTTAATATATTTTGCAGACAATAGAATAATACATTTGCACAGTGGTGTATCCTCCTTAACAAACATGCCTGGAGATACAGTGAGCATAAAAATACTAGGCAAACTGATCTGCAGACAAGTGGGTAAATATCTGACTACATGATTACCAAAGAGCATTGCTCTTCCTTTAACAGGAAGGGATCTGTCTCAGTAGCTAACAGGAACTGTCAAAAACATGCTGCATTTTGCTATGATAGTTAAAGAATGATCACAGCCTGGCTGAAGCTCTATCAAAGTTCAGGCCAATCAAATGTATAGCTCATCAATGAAACAACTCAGGAAGGATAGCTCACTAAAAGAAGCAAATTAATGTCTTCTATTTTTTATTTATTTTTAGCAATTAGTGAATAGTATTATTGTGATTTAGAGTCAATAACAAGAATCAAAAGGCCTTCTCCTAGTGTATTAAAGTGTTGATCATATTCCAGAAGGCGGTGGAAGATTGTCCACAAAGGCTAAGAGCAAAGAACACCAACTCTCTGGCTGTGACTCTGCAGCTCCAAGTGTTACCTCTGGAGGGACTAGGTGATTTGCCTCCTCTCCAGATCCAGCCTCATAGATAGCCCACCTGGTGCTGTGAGAAACCAGCTCCCATATACATTGAGACTTGTGGAGCCC
The DNA here is from genome assembly GCF_965140915.1 of Aythya marila. Taxonomy (NCBI): domain Eukaryota; kingdom Metazoa; phylum Chordata; class Aves; order Anseriformes; family Anatidae; genus Aythya; species Aythya marila. The sequence continues at coordinate 9,438,814 of NC_139046.1, read as the reverse complement.
AGCATGCCCCAGTAATGGTGTTTGGGCAAAGAGTAGCCTGTATTCACGTTTGGCATGTGAATGGCAGCCACGGTTCATCATGGAAACTGGTCTTGCATCATGGAAATTGGTCATCATGGAAACTGGGTGCACAAGGTGGGTTCAGCTCAGGTACACCCTGGGCTGGCTTCTTGCAATGCCCACCCTGGTGAGATGGTAAGAATTTAGTCTCGGTCCAGCAAGTTGGATCCAGGATGGGGTTCAAATCACATCAATTACATAGCATTAAACTCAAAGTAATGCAACAGTATTTAGGTAACGAGTTGGCTGTGAAAGTGTGTTGTTTTTTTTTTTTCCTCTTTTATTTTATTTTTTTTTTGGTTGGTTGAGGCTTAAGGTTGAGGATTAAGATAGCTGAAGAAGAGAGAAAGAAGAGATTGCACAAGGATCACTATGATCTCCTAGGCTAATCTAGGATAATCCCTGCTATCAACTGTTTCTGTCATTATTCAGCTACATACAGTGAATGCATGCAGGTATTCCTTGCTCTCCTTCCAGCCAGCTAAAGTTGCAGAGCACCTCACTTGGCATTTGTCCCCAGCTGCACTGCAGTGGGCTGCCTCTCCACTGTCTCAGCAAACTGTTCTTCCACCTCAGAGTGTGGTAGCATCGAAACAGAGCAGATGTAGGAATATTGCCATGAGGTCCTCAGCCATTCTCCTTCCAATATGGGAAGGATCACTGGAGAACCCCTCATGCTGGTGATGGCAACACCAGGGGAGACATCTTTGCCTCTCTCAAACATGCAGCGATCAAGCCTCAGGCCTGTACTCTCAGGCAGTTCAGAAAACACTTTGATGGCAGTTCCCTAGCATAACATGCCAGACAATACCATCCAGATGTGCAAAATTCACTTATGAGGGAGTAAATTATTGTGTTAAAATGTAAAAGACCCTTTTGTAGAGTTCAGTGCCTGAAAGTACAGATTTCGGGTCTACCTTGAAATTGAAACTGCTGGTCTACTGCAGACATCAGGTGCATTTGCCTTTTATTGTCATCCTTCTTTTTCAAACACTGAGAATTTTAAATAGATGAATCATGTGTTATGAACATTTACTCTTCCTTTTTTTTTTTTTTTTTCCCCAAGCAACTTTTCACAGCTGATTTTAAGCACTACCATAATACCTTGCCTTCATAGTAATCAGATTTCCATATTTTGTGCATTTTTTTTCCTAGGGTAGGTATTTTCTGTGCAATAATATCCATTGATCATATTGAAGTGAAAAAATATGTCTCAGTACTGTTGTTTGATTGTTTGACTTTTGACTGGCTTGTGGTCCTGCTTACCTTAATTATGAGCTGGAGAGGCCTGCAGCCTGACCCTTCTACAAAGGTATTAGGCTACCTCTTCAATAACTCTTTCTTTTCATGACTTTTCAAATCAGAACAAATGATGAACTTGTCTCAAGTGCTAATCCAGGTTTTATTTTATTTTTTCCGAGAAGAGCATAAACATAAAGAACACTTAATCAGGCATAACAGACAAAAAGTTATTTATTTTTTCTGAATGATTTATAGTGCAGTTGCTTCTTTTGTTTTTGCAGAAAAGAAGGAGGAATTAAAGCAGAGGTTCATTACTCAAAATGGCAACAGTCCCATTAGGGAGGGACAGCAGAAGGAAAACATAGCCATAATTTTACCTATTTTACGAGAGATGAGTTCTTCCATACTTCTCTGAACAAATGCTAGTAAGTTCAACATAAAGAAATACAACATCAGTACAATAAATAAAAAAGAGAAGGATCACTGATATTGTCTCAGGAGCATCATACAGAAATAAATTCACTTTCTGTTGTTTTCTGATGTGCTATCCACATATGCTGAACAAGCACATCTGAGAGGGCGTCAGGTGAAGAAACTAGAGTTGGAAAGGATGTTTTGGCAGATCTTAATTTTGTAACAGGAATTTTTCTGGATCTACCTGCACTGTAAGGCAAAGGACAGTCTCAGGCCCACTGAGATGAACCTTTCCAGCCATGCTGTTGGCTTTACCTTGACAGCAACATTCTTGTGATATACATTACCCATCCCATATATATTAGAGAACTGTGCCATCAGTGCAAAGGGCACATCTTAGCTTCTCTCTGACTTCCTATGATATTTTCACCCTAGCACAAACCATATAGGAATGAGTATTCACACACATCTATATCTCAGCAAAATGGCTTTTCTGGACATGTTTTTTCAGAGCAGTTCAAGTCACACTGAAACTGTCCAGTAAAAGTAACTTTGGAAAACAACTTTTTGCTAGGAGTGACTTTTTCTCAATCAGATTATGACAGGGCAAGGGGGAATAATTTTAAACTAAAAGAGGGGAGATTTAGTTTAGAGGGTAGGAGAAAATTCTTCACTCAGAGAGTGGTGAGGCACTGGCACAGGTTGCCCAGAGAGGTTGTGGATGCCCCATCCCTGGAGGTGCTCAAGGCCAGGTTGGATGGGGCCTTGGGCAATCTGGTCGAGTAGGTGGTGTTCCTGCCTATGGCAGGGGGTTGGAACTGTGTGATCTTAAAGGTCACTTCCAACCCGAGCCACTCTGTGATTCTGTGAAAAAGGTTCAATATTCGTAAGAAGATAAATCTGCTCAGATGGCATGGAGATGGTCCTATTTAGCATTTACAGATATCTGGTCCTTCTTGCAGATTCTGAACACTTACAAGATGCACCTCCTGTGCCTTTTGAAAATTGGTCCCAGTGCAGAGTTGCCTAATATGAAGCTTTGCATGAAATTCCTTTGTTTGTGGCTACTCACCACTTGCAATGTGAGCTACAGTAGCCAGAGACTGGCAGTCTTTTAACAAATTTCCGTAATTTCATTAAGCACAATAATGATTGTGTGAAGTGCTAAAAAATGCTTTGTTTGGCTTGTCTGAATGCTTATGTAATGTGGGGAAGCAAGGCATAAATAAGATGCAAAGAAGCAAAAGGTTCTAAGCCTCCCCCCCCCCCCCCCCCCCCCCATTTGATCGTGTTATTGTCTGACAGTAAGGGAAATGTCCTTGGAAGGAACAAGCAGTCAATCTGTATATAAAGACAAATAAGAAAAAATGGCAACCCAGATAAATTCCTGACAATAATTATGAAAATTGAAAAATGAATAAAACAAAAAACATTGCAATGGTCCAAGCAGAAAGCAAATGTTTTCAAATTATATCAGCAATGGAAGGATAGAACAGCAGTATGCAGTTTGCTCTTAAACTGACAACTCTGCATGATTCCTTGATGTAATTTGGATGAAGCTGGGTAACCTGTGATTTACTAAACTCTCTGTAGTTAGGAAATCTGTTCAGGGTTTCCCAGCATATCAACATGGCCATACCCATGTGTGTCAGTTGCAGATTATCCTCTCACTCTGAGCTGTGAGGATATGCATGTGCACAGCTGTGGATGTAAATCGATCTCTGGCCTGTCAGGTAATGCACACATGAAACCAGTCCCAAAGTGCCTGAACTTAGCTTATAGTGGCTAATGAAAAGAAATGATCATTCTGCTTATTAGTACTTCTGCTTGACTAGAAACAGGCAGTATTAATTAGCAATACAGAGAGAAAGCAATAGTTCTTGTGATAGATGCTACAATACCACTAATGTTGATTAACACGTATTTAGAGAGTAGTTTCCTTAATTTTTAACCAATTCAATTATTTATTAAGGAAAATAAAAGGTCTGCAGATAAACTACATGGTTGGAATCTGGGAGAAAGAGCCAGGAGCTCAATTTGTTTCTCTTGAGATTTAGGCTAGCCTCTTCAATATCCATTCGTATTTCCCTGGAAATAGTGGATTAAGAAATTATAGTGTATGAAATGAAATAACTGTTTATTACATTTGTGTGGTTCTTAATCACTGTTCTTGACACAGCTGATATTTCTTTATGAAAGTGGAGGTTAAGGAAATGTCAGTTGCTATTCAGACTTCAGTGAAGAATTTTTGAGGTCATATATTCATTTCCATGGTGATGAACTAATGTTGCTATTTGAGAGTTATAATTTTATTATACAATCAAGCAGCTTACTAGGTTACTAAAGCAGGAATGTAGGAAAAGACCTTAAAAATGCAGGATGTACTTTGGTGTCTGTAAATTCTTTTATCAGAAAGTCTGTTTAAGTAGAAAAATTTGCCTCTAAATTAACAACAGTCTGGGCCCTTTTGATTGATTGATGCTCTGGATCTTGTGAAATAGGTAACTGATATCTGGTAAGGATCTATGCATGAATTACTTTGCTAAACAAATTCATTACAAATCCATCATCTTAGTTGAAGGAGGTTTAATTGTTTGGTGATATGTTATAAGCAATGTTAAACAATCCACTCTCCCCTTCCTGCTCCCCCCCCCCACCTCCCAGTCTTTCCTCTACCTCCTCACCCCCCCCTTTATAATACAGTAATAGGATGCTAGGGAGGAAAGTAGACATTCCCTTGAGTTTGTTCTTAAAAGGTAAACTGTCGTGTCTGGTCCAAAGGAAAAAAAATCTAGTTATAGGTATCTGTGCCTATTGTCTGTCCCAAGTTGATTGCTATAGGGTAGTTATGTTAGACAATGGGATCTTTTCTGATTCTCTGTTGCTTCCTCCTGCTTTTATAAATTTAAAGGTCTTAACACTTTCTGGTACTTCTGTCCTCCCCCCACCACAAAATGTGGATGTTACAACCGGAGTCTCTCTGGTGCAAATGAACAAAGAGAGAGAAGATGCATAATATGGAAAAACAACAAGGGACAGAGGGAGCTTTTCTCAGGCCTCATCCTATTCTTGCTTATGCCTGGGGATGTTGGCCATTGGCTTCTGAAGGAGACTGCAGGCCCCAGAGGCACCCACAAATCATCACAGTGCTCTTCGACAGGCTCCATGTGAGTCCCTGTAGAATAAACTGAGTTTCATTTTGATGGTTTGTTTTCAGTGCACCCTTAAAAACCTGGCAACTGAGTTTATCTTTAAAAGCAATATCTATGCACGTTTCATTTATTTTCCACTGACTGGTTATTTTCAGTGTCGTCTTCAATATTTATCTGTGTTTAAAGCTCCTTCCCTGCAAATACTATAAAAATGAGCTTAGATGACATGGTGAATTTGAGATGATTTATCTTCCACAATAGTAGTACTTAATCTGTTCAGACACTGGCCAAATAGTATCCAATAAAATGCACAGGGATAGGACTGAGCTGTCTTTATTATGATATGGGACGGCTTTATTACCCAAATGGACTCTTGACTTCAGTGGAACTCCTTTTTGGGTAAGAAGTTATCACTTAACACAGGCAAAGTTTACCAAATTTGCCCCATCATTATTGAACAAGTTATTATATCCTATAGCCACATGGATTCTGATCTTGTCACACCAATTTTAATAGGGTAAAAGTGTCAGTTTTATGGAAGATAAAAGGCAAAAAATACTGAATGGATCCAGGATTCAATAGACATCTGAACCCAGTCCATGAACACCAGTGGGACTAAGAGGGTACTGGAAGGCTCCGAGCTTGGACCATTATGTTTTAACACTTAGATTGGGTTATAAGGTAAATTTTGACACTTATTTTGCTTTTATGTTCTGTTGCATCTGCTTTGTCAAGACACTGGCAACACTAAATAATATTTTTTTTTTCTTTGGAAAATATGCTTATAGGATATAAACATTTCACAAGAATACATTAATTTCTCAAAAGATTTCATAAATGTTATTGCCATATTTTGTTCATTCTGCTTTTTTTTTTTTTTTTCATGTAGATGCTGTTAGCTGATACTATATGCAATAGACAAAACATCAAGACACCCTCCCCCCCCCCCCCCCCC